>NC_088302.1:29317876-29617876 GCF_032854445.1 Liolophura sinensis | reverse complement strand
AATGGATATCAGGTGTACTTGTTTCATTTGGTGTTCACCTATGCTTGACATTATTCAGTGCATTAATGGATAGAAGGTGTTTTCTTTGGTGTTCACGTTATTCTGTACATTAATGGATATCAGGTGTACTTGTTTCATTTGGTGTTCACCTATGCTTACCGCTATTCTACACATTCATAAAGTGCACTGCTTGATGGCATTCCATACTTTGTAAAGTACCACTTGGCTGTAATTTAATGACTGGTATCATTGAACAAGAAGAAATGACCTACGTGTTATCACTAGTTGGTTTGAAATAACATATTGAAATTATCATTGTCAACAACACATGCGCTCGTCCTCCCATAGGGCCACTTGTTGCAGTTAAAACAGACGACTATTCTTCTCTGGCGGCAGCCATAATTGATGCTGTATATTTCAGAGCTCGTATTTACTTCTGTTCCATAAACGTGTTATGTAACAATCGTCTTGGAAAGATCGTTACTGTGTAGAAAGTTGTATTAAATCGGCAGAAATACTTACCTAAGTATCGACTACAAGTGTGAGATCTTTACTTACTTGTTGACTATGCAAAGAAACACACTGCTTAGCATTTAGACTCCTGTGGGGTTTTCCTTTTACCAGTTTAGATAGACTTTCTAACCAGCGTAATGGCATACCACGAAACAATGAATAAATACTGTTTTTAGGCCACGTTGGTAAGTTGAATGATCATGTTAATGGCATTAGTATGAAAGTCGACGTAAATGATCCAAACGTAAAGGTCTTCAATGTCTGGCTTCATATGGAAATACCTTCTAGCATGCAGGTGATTTTTTGAAGCTTATGCGAAGTCTACAGCTCATGATGCGTAAACAGGAATCAACGAAGGCCGTAAATGGACATGCCCCTAATCAGCGTACAGATGAATCATAACTTTTAACTCATACTAAAGGATTTCAAGCTACATCCGTTGCAAAGAGAATGGTTTTGCTTTGACATTAAAGCCGGAAAGAAAATGTGGAAGTATATGATCGATGTGACTGGGGATTTACTAGCGTGCTGTACCTGGTAATTAAACAGTCCTGCTTCTCAGTTTGATGGCTCCCGTTTGGAATAGCCATTACGTGAGAATATAAACAACAGACATTGGGTAATAGGCACTGTCACAGTTTCTATAATAGCTCGTAAAAGACCATGCAATCGTACAAGTCACGTGCTGAAATCCGCTGGCTGGGGCAGCACACAATTGTATCATAATTCAGCATAGCAATAAATAGCCTTCGTGTCGTTCCACTCTTTGATCACTGGAAATCGCCATTATACCGGCTTGTTTACACAGACTTTTAATTCCATATATTTTTCTATCAAATAGGGAAGGCCTCTGAAGCGAACACGGCAGCTAAGCGTAAATTATTACCAGCAGAGAAAACATTGTTACCACGGAGTCGCGCAAACATTCTCAATACTCTGCGGCAATGTGGGGAATATCCTGGAGAAAATTGCCTGGCCAAAACCATAGATCTGTCATCATGAATTCATGTCGAACACAAAGAGAGTGTGGAACAAACACCACCCCGTTACAGACAGAGGGAGTATTAGGTTTGAAGCCAATTGTCGGTGTGTTAGCGGCGGATAATCCGTCTTTGATTAACAGGTAATAAGGCTTTCGTTACTGACGCGAATTTTCTCGGCTTGCTGGGTGGTAACATCAAACACCGATAGTCTTTGTGCCACTCAAACAGATAATACTCGCAAATACCACTGTTTACTTTGAATTCTATCTCCATTGATCTTAATTTCACCAGCGTTCTTTCACAAAATATATAGTTATGTCGGTATACGATGTCTCCCGACTTCGATGCGGACACTCTAACCATTAGGCCATCGAAGCGGCCTGCAGGTTTGGAAATCTTCAGTTTTTGTGTAACGCGAATAATTTTCGTTTCCCGTTAAGATTTCGTAGCTTATTGCAATATGCTGTATTATGCGCTATATTTCTTAGATATTTTTCCTGAAAATATCAATTCCGTGAAGTGATTACCAGTAAATAAAGCCAATATTAAAGTGTCCAACCATACATAGCTATTGCAATCCCTTGTGCATCTGTATATATGCACAGCACCGTAAGGAATAACCGTTTTGTGTTCAACCAGTTAACCTAACATTAAAGCGACCCATGCAGCATGCACGATTATCGGATTCCATAATAAGTGCATTTCACTCGGGTAATTAAGCCGTGGTGCGATTGTATTGTTGACTTATGTCTGGTGTGTATTTTTATTTTCATCTTTCCACATCATCGTGATTTAATTTGCAAAGCAATATAGCCGCAAGCCATTCACATTGTACAAATCAGACACAGGAAGCTTGGCTTTGTATCCATGGAATGGTCAGTTGACAGAGCGGAACAGGAAATACTCTGATCTAACGACGGCTCAGAACATAAAAAGCACGTGAATGAATTGAAATACATAGCCGAAAGGCAAGACAGAGGTTGTCGTTTGTTTGTATATTGAGGGCAGACGGATTATATATGTTAGTTAAAACTAAATTTTTGTTCGGACTATGCTATGTTAAAGTCAACATTAAATGCGGTCTTCGTATCTTGTTGCAAAAGACGTGTATCTTGCACAAGTGTATATTTCACTCTTGGTATGCAGGACGTGTGAAATACCTATATATCCCCTTAAACACAATCTGTCGGAATTGTTTATCGAACAATGACATCCGCCAAGGTAAAATAATCCGATTCCGCGTTATGCTTGGGATAAACTCTATAATAAATCGGTTTAATTTAGATGTGTTTTATTGGTGAATTGCATGTGGCACGACTATACAGAGTAAATAATAGATGTGTCATGAAACTGAATACAACAAAGATTGCGCCATTATTTATGCATAAGCTACGTTGTGCGGATCTATTGTCCAGAAATGTCCCCGTGGGAAATCCAGCATCCACTTGTGTACAAGCTTAATATTGCATTTTTTTTTCAACACCACTCGACGGTATGTGTTGCATTACAGCTTGATTAACATCGGGAATATCTGCGTGAAATCTGACTTTCTAAACTAGCCTCTTATCTGACATGAAAACGCCATTACCAGTCTGGTACTGTCTACATATATACTGAGAATCAGAGATACACTGGTGATCTGGCACAATCCGTTAGGCAGAGATACTCTTTAACAAAGTAGCACTTTGTGACTAAGTTCCTGTAGCCGATTACTTTCTGATTTCTTTGTTAAGCACGTCTGCTGAGGCACTATGAGATTTCCACTTGTGTGCACATGATTAGTCTCGCTTAATAACTGGGGGTATAGACGAGTAAATTCTATTAGTTCACAAGAGACAAGTTCCCTTCTTAATGTTCAACCAGGCATGGGTAAAGCACTGGATAGCTCCTGGGCCCGAATTTTTAACCAGCTCACGATGGGCATGTTAACGATTACTCAGGGCGATATCTCGCTCATTAGTGTTATGATTCGCTCTAAGGGTGGGATTAATTGGTCCAGCATGAAGATGAGGAGTCATCTACACCTTACAAAAGTTGAGGGTCAATGGGAACATTGCTGTACGCGCACGATAGAAACTTGGACAACACTTGAATGAAGTGAAGCCTGAACAAGTATGACTTAGGCCTGCACGGTGTAAGGACGACATCAGCTTGACAACAGCGGGTTACTCATGTAGTATGATTTACAATGTCGTTGCAACAGGTGTTTAATAGATAGGGCAAACTTACAAAGTGCATTTTATGGAGGCTAAACTGAAATGATTGGATAAGAGCAAATCCCTCGCTGTTATAAAAACATACAAAATCTTTTCTGTTAATTCATGTGTAAAACTCTGCTGGTAATCCTGCCTGAACAGGGAGGAAAGACGAAAATAATGGCCAATAGATCATAAGGTAAAAATCATGTCGTAAGATACTTATAAAATATAAACTCTTTGAAAAAAAAGACTCGTGCAACAGCATAACATATTGCTTAGCACTAACTGTGCACGAGTGCTGATATGGAATTACTCTGCAGCTTCGTCTTACATGCAATATTCATATGGTTCAAGATTCTCATACATTCTCATATGATGTAAACTCACGCTGTACGCGTCCTGTCCTGTACCGGCCCGCATAGCACAGTTTGTAGAACGTCCGCTTCGGGAGCGGTAGATCCAGGATCAATCCTGGGTCGAGTCACACCTAAGACTTTAAAAGAGGAAGTTGTAACTTGCTGTAAAGCATGAAGGTTATTGTGCAACGACTGGTTGACCCGTATCAGCATACTGGCTCGGGCGGGGCGGTAAGTCGTCTCAGTGAAGCAGCACTAGATAAAAGAGCGGTGGAAATCCGTCCTGCGACAAGGAGGTACATTAAATACACACTAAGGATTCCTTCGTCGTCACATGACTGAACAAAAAGGTTAAGTACGACGTTAAACCCCAAGCACTCACTCACTCACTCCTGTCCTCGTCCACTGACTCGGCGTCTGAAACTGTGAGGCTATTACCATGATAAGCAGTTGTGTTCTTCCAGGTTTAGTCTGACAAACAACTTTCCCGTGTTTATATATGATGGATGGACGAATCGCTTGAAGAGAGCGTTATTTTTTTTCCACGCTGACACTTTTCTTGTTGCGTCTTTTTTATCTTTTGTGTAACGGTGCTCACACCTGATGTCAGTAACTTCGAAGTCTTCGCTCACAGACACTGACGTCGTGTGGCTGCTAAGAAGTAATACTGTACACGCTTCCAAGACTGTCAGCTGGTGATATAAAAGGCAACCATCACACAGCATATCAGTTACATTAGGGACGAATATATCGGGCATGTGATTATGGGGACACGGTGATAAGTTATGTCATGCTTCTCATATTGAACAGACACATTTCATGTTACATAATGTGTCAACCCAGGGAGTCTGTAAAAATCTGAAAATATACGAATATTAAATACCGATATGGGCTAGTAATTTGAAATCTTTTTCTACCACGTTACTGTAGCGAACAGGAAGAAAGGATTTTTTGATGGGGTTTCTCTCCAAAAGATATTGGACATGATTTAGTATAATTCAAGATGCATAATGTCGGCAATTATGGGCATAGTTCCCTCCACCGTAGTTATAAATGGCTCACATAGAACGATCTATCATAACGCTAACCTAGAATCAAGGCCTGACTTCTTAGCTGACAAAGACGATACGTCTTCCTGTTGAGATTCCAGAAGAACACCCCGAAGGCAACCGCAAATCCACAATACCCCGAAACCGGCGAATACGCTGTGTGCCGTTCTACAGAGGATGTTGCCAATTTTGAGATAGTGCTCAGAGTGGAGGATATAGGGTGTAATTTAGAGAATCAAAATTCCCATCACAAATTCTGGAGCTGAAGAGTGACGTGTGCGTGCTACGAAGCGCACACAAATACGCCATTTATATGGAAGTCTCCAAATCTTATTACTCGCGTAAATGACAGACCCAGAAGGGCAAAATGTTTTCTTGAAATAGAATTTTTGAAAGCAATAAACTGTCAAACATTTGACGACATCCAGTCACAAGTCTAACTAACCCTCAATATTTGGTGCCTAGAAATTCTTGTTTTTCAAATCAAAAATAGTATCGAATGACTGCAGTAGTTACTTCAAAATGCCATTTAATAACTCAGTGACCACGGTCTACATCTCGTTTCTCACCAGGAATTATTCCTCGTAAAAAAGTCAGCCACTCTTGATGATCGTTTCACTGACAATTTCATTCCATGCTAACTTTAATTATACTGGGCAGAATGACTTTCCGGTATTAAAGGCAGGAGTGTCAATCTCATGTTATCACGTCATATTACCCAAACATCGGAGCTTACTTATTGCCTACATTATAAAAATGTAGTATTATACATACAAATGTTGTTGCAAAATGTATTTTGTGCGAAAGCACTGAGTCATTTTCCATGGAGTCAAGTGCTGGTGGTGTCAGAAGATGTAACTTTCAGTTTCCATGGTGACGCACCTGCTGTTAAGCCGGTTGGGTGTATTGTCGAAGATCCAATAAAGTCCAGTGTAGAATATTTTTTAAAAATGCATGTTGCGTATGTAAATTAGACAATGAATGCTTCAGACAAAACACACATTTTACTTGGCCCCAAAAGATTGACAACTAAACTGTCACTTTGTGAACAAGATTTACAATCAAGCGAACATCCAGGGCAAATATTAGTGTGGTTTTAAATCTTTTGGCTCAATACAAAATCGCCTTCGAAATAATAAATACTGTTTACATCCCATTTTTTGGATTAACATCATGAATAAGGTTTTAAGGAATCACACTGCAATTTCATTCCATCCATTTTCCTCTCGTGTAGTTCTTCCATATCATTGAATTGCTATGTATTTCCATTTATCGTTTGCATAATGTCTGTAAATCCAGACCCCGTCTATGGAATCCAACACCGATGGAAAGAGTACAGACAGCGGAAGGTAAATGTAATATGACTGTTTTGCTGCCTAAAGTAGTTCAGGCCTATAACGCTATACATAGTCTATTATTCATTCCTGATTTGCGATGGGAGTTTTGTAGGCAGTCTGGTAAATAATTTCTCATTTATTACAAGAGAACTATGATCATCCCAGCTTGGACTCGAAACCCCATCGCTACGGGTACAGCTAAACGTTCAGGGCTGTATATGGACAGAGCTATTCTAATCACGGCATGGCGCCTTTGATTGCTCTTCAGTAGATGTATATCGCCCACTGTTCACTTCACTCTCAACATCTAAACGTTGACCTGGCTATGACTCTGCAAAGTCATTCATGTATAGAGAAAATGGCCATTTGCAGATTGAAAACATTATTTGAAAAATATGATTTCCTAATGTCAAGCATCGCTCTCAAAGATTGCAATAGGGCAATTATGCTAAGGTTTAATATTATGAAGTTGCAATTTGTCATTCGAGGCCCTGGGGCCATAATGGAAAACTCTCGTGCTGGAACTGTTTACCCCGGTTGACTTGTCTACGTAACCTACCAAAAACTTGGCCGTCCATTTATATCACAGAGTCAAACTCGGTCTTCATTTCCTGAACGGGATAGTTTTGAAGCAACTGTCAAGCTGAATTTATTATTGATATGGTAGCTAGGATCCTATAAATCCTAAAGTGTCTTCCGTGTAACTGTTGGATTTCCCTCAGCGCTCTCTGATTTCCCGCATGACACTCTGGCGCAATGGAGTCTCTCAACAACGCCACTCCACGCTAGAGAATGGTCATGTTTTCATGAGTTGCCTCGATACGCGTGAGAGTCCGGTGAGCTGCCTCCGGCGCTGCCTCCAGATCGAGGGGACGACTTGGGGCGATTAGCCGACCGGAACTGCACACCACTCAGCGGCCAAACACAGTTTTGCCATCAGAAAGTTTCAGCGAGAATCAATTTGTTAGTTAATCCGGCCCTGCTGACAGACCGATCCCACATTAAAGAGCTGCTAAGCCAGAGCTATGAGCCAGGATAAAGACGTCCGTTGTTCTGCGGTGCAAAACTACACAGTTTTGTATTTTCCTTGATGAAGGCGACTAGTATCGAAATCGAAGAAAATTTCATTAGATAGTAGAGGCTAATACAGCCCATATTTCAGTGACTTTTCCATGGAATCGTAGAACGTCATTAGGACTGCAGACTTTAATATATTCAACTAAAGATTCAACTAAAAGCAGTTAAAGTTTCTGTGTTTCCGAAAGCCTTGAATGTTCGCAAGTTAGATAAAGGGGATATGGTGCCATGTTTTTATACAATCCTTATACCCGCTTCATCCAGTCAAAATTACTTTTAAGCTCAAAATAAAAAAACAAGATTATTTATATTATAAAGAATGTTTCAGCTATCTTAAGAAAACTGTGTGTGATTTGAGTGAATGAGTGCGTGGGGTATAACGGTGAGTGGTTTGAGTCTTCCGTCTCACTGTAGCACAAATCACCATGCACTTGTGAGATCTCCGTGTTTTTGTATGTAATTCATGTGCAAACGAATTCCAGAGCAGTTATATTAGTACCATTACAACGACATAAATTGACCCTGTGCACGTACACACATATTGTGCTGGGCACAGGGTAAGTAGGATGTACACTGTGTTCAGTTACACCAATGACATTCAAAATCCATCATGATACATGCTGTATGGTACATAAACCATGTCATGCAGCGCCATGTTATGCAGTGCTCCTCTGAAGTAAAGAAGAGTTGTGATTGGTACAGCTCGAACTACACACACACTGACACGTATGACCTGAAGGCAAGAAAATGAAAGTAATAAACAACACGCTTTCATAATAAAAAAATCCATTTCTTTGTCTTTTATGGTATGTTTTTGATATTTTCAAGAAACAGTTCAACGTGTGTCAACAAAAAATCGGAACTGCTTATTTAATTCATTAATTTATATAACCTGTAATTATTTTTATATTGTTTCCACCATATTTGACGATAATGCCCGACATACATTTCCATTATCATTGTCTGGGTCACCACAATCGTATAAGTCAAATATTCTTAAGTATAGCGTAAAACATTTAATCAAACGAATAAACACTGCCTGGGTCTGGTGCATGGTTATATTTGGCAGAAGAACTGGATGTGTGTAACATGAGTTTACGTAGCTCAAAGGTACGATATGTCTTCTTTGTCTGCTTCTGTACAATGGGCAGCATCTTGCTGTCACAAGTTATGGATAAAAATTTTCTGGAGGGAATATATGGAAACATTGAGTTTTGCAGCTTCGTTTTGGTTGCAGCTCAAATTGCCCGAGGATTCGTCAGAAAGTTAATGTGGCAAAATAACTAAAAATCGGCTTAATTGGGGTAATTACTCGTAACTTAAGTTGAAGAAGGAGCCTGGAGTCGAATTCTTGGCGGGACGAAATTGGGACAGGCAAACTATTCGCTTAATACACCAATCTAACTAATGAGGTCCATCGGCCACTTAATAACAGGAAATCCCAAATTCGATGCGCAGGGAAAAAACCTCACCAGTAAGGCTTCCTTAGCAACGGAAGTCTGGCGGAAGTGGGTAATGATGGCGGCACAATGGCGGCTGTCAAATGGGCCGAGGATGGGTAATTCGGGGCAGGTGCGAGCGCACATAGTTTTATGAACAATAGCTCCGCCCGGATCGGATGCCATCTGATCGTTAAACCAAGACGACAGCAGATACCTTATAGGTGACACGCAATCAAAGCTCCAGCTAATAGCAACACCCAAGGCCAAAGGGAGAATGGTCCAATTAGCTGGAGAGCGACAGCTGTTTGTCTGATGTTTAAGACTGACCAACTAAGCACTAATTAGACGGGCAAGTATTTACGGTCGAGGCTCTAGCCAAACTAAACGATCGCAGACACATTTCTCACAAGCACAAACGAGCATTGCCTTATAAGGCGAAAGTTTTGCAAGGTCCGCATACATGGTTTTACAGCATCGTAAACACCATTGTCACAATGTATTTAAAATATGTAGACCTATCCAATAAGATAGCCGTACTATTATATTTATTGATTTATTTGGAATAAAATATTCCATCACATGGGAATAGCTATATGTAACTATTTTGGCAAAACGATTTCCCAGAATTATTTTTTGAAGCTACATGTAGATACCTGCATGCCTATATAGGTATCTAGGTAGGAAGTTAGTCGTAATTAGTCCATTTATGTATGTATGCTTTTACGTCGTACTTAACAGTTTGTCAGTCATATGACGACGAGGGGCCATTAGGTGCGTGTACATATAACGTGTTTTCTTTTGGCAGGGCGAGTCCATGGCGCCAAAGTGCTGCCGCCACTGAAGTATCATACCGAACACACCAGAACTGACACCCCACCCAGTCACATAATACTGACACCAGGCCAACCAGTCCTGTTTCCTTGCTCTAACCTCTCAGTGCTGAGCGCCAAGCCGTGCAGCAAAAAGTACCATTTGTAAAATAATTGGTATGACCCGACCCGGGTTTCGATCCCGGTTCTACCGACCTCAAAGTAGTCCATACGGTTCATAGAAAAAGTTAAGTCATGTAAGTTAACATGTATCACCATGATCCAGGTTCAATCCCAATTTATGTCAAAATTAACATGTTCTGCTCGTCATTATACTATAGGCCACTTACAGGCTGACACGGTGTCAGTAAATTATCTTATCACTGGGTAGAGTGTCTTATCTGAAGTCTTTATAATGATGTTCCAGTGAGGCAGCACTTACAATATGGACCAGCTTGCCACAAATAAGATAATGAAAAGAACAAGGCTAAACCCCCAAAAATCAATTAAAAACAATCAAATGACTGACCTTTTGTTCTGTTTCAGACTGACGTGGTTCCTCGTGTTAATTGTGTGCCTGGCCTTGGTTAGTTATCAGATAACAGATAGAGTTATGAAATTCCTCTCCGATGCCACACACACTAATATGGATTTACATTACGTGGAGAGCATGGAGTACCCGACAATAACAATATGCAACTTAAACAAATACAGGTAAGTTGAGGTATGGATGTAGTCTATGAGGAGTTACGCAAAATACCACCATACAGAAGAAAATCACAAGACACACCTCCTTATTTCAAGAAGTGTCCAGATAAAATCCTGTTTACTCATGTGGTATGAAGTCGAAATGAAATGGTGTTGAAATGAGCTATATGATGACATGGCATTGTGGATCTTACATCAGTGCAGTTAAAATATATTTGAAAATCTTTTGGCACATATCATGATGGGAAGTTTCGCTGTAAGATGGAGTACTGTTTTTGTCCAGTACAAACAGGGTTTGCATTGCAAGGAGCATTTAATGCAGGTCCTTTATATGGAAGCAGCTAATCTGTGTTTTATGTTCTGAAATTTGCGTATAGTGGACTCAGCGGACAAATGTAGAATTTCTAATATAAACTACAATCAGGATGTCCGAAATACCTCCTTATATCCCCAACAATTCCAAAAATAAAACTAGGAAAACTTTAAAGGAAATGACAGAACGTCATGTTTCTTAGTTTGGCTTCATATAGCTTGTTCCATGGACCATTCGTGGTTTGCACGGATTGCACTACTGATACATCAAGTTTGAATGGAGAAATGTAACAATCAGAAGAGAATACAGTCTATATGGAAATCCATTATTGTACTAAGTACCTTGGTAGTTGAACTCAAGTATGCGCAAATTCAGATGATAGGTATGCTAAGTTTCACAGAGACAGGTTCAGTATTGTAAGAAGAATTGCATGCACAAAACCTGAATGTATTGAAAAACACTATTTCCCAGTCCTAAATGGGGATAATTCTGAAAATAATTACCCGATTGCCATTAATTGTAAGCATGTGCAAGTTCAGATGATTGATAAGATGTATGATAAGTTTCACCGAAATCTGCGCAGTAGTTTGGGAGAGATGCAAAATCGTGTCTACAAACAGACAGACAGACAGGGGGATTCCAGTAAATAATATGAATGGCATGTTTCATCAAAATCGGCACAGTATTTTGGGAGATATGCTTGGACAAAATCGTGTCTACAGATACACATACAGACTTCCCACCATCATGCTGGCCGCCGTCGTATAAATGAAATATTCTTGACTACGGCTGAAAATACCAATCAAATAAACTACATAGGTTCTTCATTTTCTGGAAGTAATGTGTTATAACCTGTATTAACATGAGGTAAGGTATCACAGGGTCCTATGCAATCTGTGTGCGTACGCTCAAACCAGTTGCGTAGTGAGCAGACGGAATTCTATGTTTTCATTGGTTGATAGGCAAGAGTCTTAATAATATGACGTAACAATTATTGCCTTACAATATGTCCAAACATTCAAAACTTGTTGACATTATAAATGAACTTTCATTGGGTTAGAATTAATTTTATTTTCGAGAAAAACCGTCAAAAATATCAAAATATTCGAGGAGGGGTAGCTTGATGGGTGAAAGACCCCAGCGGTGATTCCTCGACCCCGACCATGGCAAGGGGCCTGGGAAACCCCTGATATATTCATGTATGACTGATCCACCAATCACCCTAGTGCACTTGTAATGGGGCGCTTCATTCACAATGTTGATAAAAATATCACAAAAATATCACATCCACCTGGCCTTCACTTGCAACTATAGCACTCAGAACCATTAGCCGCTCTTTGTATCGACTGGAAATAACAGTTGTATCAGGCCAATCCTATGGCTGCTAGATCAAGATAAAGTTGTCGTTTCAAAATACGCATAAATGAAGTCGACTTCACTTTTTAAAACAGGGAAGTAAGAATGTGAGTGTATAAATAGTAAGCTATAGGCCTTTCGCCTAGCAATCTAATACGCAACTGGTCAGATAGAAAACGAAAACTCGATCTGACTCAGAGAGTGGGTCCATCCATATTCATGTTATCATATATTATTAGTCATTTAAAGTCGCTGTTCTTAACATGCGTGACCTTAGAACGTATGTCTCATGATTCATGTTATTTGTTTTATTCGGTGCCCCATGCAAATTCATACCAAAATGGAGAATTGCCCCAGTGTTAGTAAAACAGTAAATAATTCATTTAAAATCACTACAAGCTGCTTTTTAAAATTTGGCTATTTTCGCTTCTCTTTCCGTCAAAATTGCTAGCTATCATCTGTATCGTTTCTCAAGAGAGAATTCCCATATTTTCTTCTTTGGGTGCAGTTTTACTCTCAGTGACACCAGATAAAGCGAATTCCTAATGATAGTGATCAGCGACGTCGCGCTAATTAGTTCGGTTTGGTCGTCAAACAGACCGACCGTTTTGAAAGAAGTGCCGTTTTCTAAGGATAGCCCCAGCTTCTATAGACTTTCTGTTGATGGACCAATGTTGGTAATTCGCCCCGTCTACTTGATTGTTCTAAAAGCTTCCTGCGTCACAAAAGTCATTATCCGCGGACATCAAACAGATCGGAATGACATGAAAACTAGTGCAGCCACCTTCGCCCGCTATGCCACTGAACGGTCTTGAGATGAGGATCCTTTAACCAAACCAGTCTGCCAGATGTCCTCAGCCGAGATACGGGGTGTAGTGTCCCAGTAAACGAAGTTCATCACCAATCTTTGCCGGTGGGGTCGTCGCTGTCCGCCCTCACTAGAACACTTATCAGGCTTTACTGTAACTTACAAGGCCTTAGTCTTGTTCCCCCTCCCTTCCCCAGTATGCAGGTTCATCGATCGGCAGTTCCCTTCAAAGCCTGCAGACCGAAGCCTCGCCGCAGTTTGCCACAGCATCGTTTGTCTCTGGCATACGTGAAGGATTCTCTAGGCTTTTCGCTTGCAATCTGGACAGCACGCGCTCTGTCGGACCCCCGGTTTAATTTTGACGCACATGAAAGATCTGGTCGGTCTCCCCTAGGCCCAAAGCGATCGGTAGCGACATGCCATAAAGACTGTCCATTACCCAGATTCCAATTCCGATCGGATACGTTATAAGAACCGCCAATATTGATATTGCTCTGCATTTCTCTGTACAGATAAACCTGGCGGTATTCTCTAGATACCGAAATGATCTCACCCCAGCATACAGAGGTAACCCTTGTTCATTATCCGCCCAGAGTTCATGTCAGCCAGTCTAAACCGTGTTTATTAACGGCATAATTAAGTACCCGCCTCGGGACACCTTGTCCTCTGCAGGGCACAAGAGAACTAGCAATCTATGTGACTTTATATGACGATGGCGTGCACTCTAAAATTGTACAGCTGATTCTGAAACGCACAATATCATAATATATATGCATACCCTTTAACTTAGGCTAAAGTCGCCTCTTGTATATGAAGGTTTTCATGAAATTGGTGTGTATGTGTATAGTTGTTGTGCTTCTTTCATTTTTATCACGTAGAGCACACCTTTCTGTAGTTGTCAATGTCATTTCCGCAAAAGACAGACAAATGAATTATCCAATAAACAATTGCTAGTTTATAAGATAACGCTTACAGTTTAACAGGGCTACTTACGTTAAACTATTGCTTGATTCAGGCCTGTCCTGTTTGTTCAATGTCGCGTTTTAAATCACAGCTCTTTAATCAATTAAATTAAACTTGAAAAGTATAAATATTTAAACACAAAGTAAATGTCACAACCTACACGATTAACACTGAATTATTTATGAGACATAAAACAAACAATTCTGTCTGCCATTAAAACTGATTTATACTCATGCTTGAAAAAAGAGAAGCAGATTTTTCTGTATCAAGTGCTAAGTAAGTCACTCATCTAGCATACTAATAGCTTCACGCCATTTCAAGGCCGCCATTTCAAGAACTTGCACCGTAACTGTCCTTGACCATGTACATTAGCCCCGGTTTAGTGGTAGTGTCTGTAGCGGGTTGAATAGTATCGCCACGTTGCAAATATTGCAGGCCGATACAAGCGATAAAGAAATACATAACTTAGTATGGAACACGAAATTTAAGTGCCTACAGCACTCCTTCTCATGCAGCGCCATTGAAAACTGTTCTCTGCATTTTTTCACATGACTCCTAATTTCTTATTTTGTATATTTTCTTCGTTGTTTAGTAGTTTGCGTTGAACATTGCTTTAAAACGTAATTACTGGCGTGGAACATACATCATTATGGTTGACGAGTGGTATTCGAACGACTGATATGCGCCAAGATTGGATAGATTTCTAACTTTGAACTCAAAACTTAGCTGGTTAAATTCTTCAGTTAATCTCTGAGAAAAGTCACAAAAGTATGTTATAGAAAAAATAAAAAACACAATAACATAAGCTAATAATCATATTACAGTGATGGAGAGCGCAAACAATTATGAGAGGCAACCATAATCTGCACTCTGAATTATCACTTGCACAAATATCGCTGAGTAAGATTTACAAGCATGCAAAACGACACTTAACCGAGTATATGTCTGCAGGAAGTGTTTGATTCAGTCCATTCATATAATTACGCACAGAGGTGATATTAATTGATCACCCATGATCCGTATTACCTTTTGCATCGTGATTATAAACATAACCCTGTGTAAGTGGCACCTACCCTACGGCCGATGGTACTTCCGTACACGAAGGGTGTAAAGTATAGATTATACATTGCACAGGATAGACTATGCGCCCGACTGTGTGTTCAGTAGTAGAATCTAAACCTCAAGTTTGACCCTATCGTATGACTCGTAAACTGACCGTGAAGAGGTATTTTAAGTCTATAATAACAACACACTTCCAAACCTCATTCAAAACGAGCATATTCCATTTCATCTAAGCTAGGCCTGCCATGGAACTCAGCTAAATCATGTATTGAAGTATACTCCTTACAGTGCATGCGTCGCTCTCTACTTTCGCTTTACATCACACTCACCACTAGCAAAACTTGTACAGAAATCTTGAACAACGCCGAGGTCACTGGGGTTACGGTGATGAGGCAGGGAAGTGATGTCAGAAAAGACAAAAACTCTGCCTCAACCTTTGTTTCTAATATTACTTTATACACAGGCATTCTCTTTATCTAAAGTATGTACAACATGACTCTAACCAACAGCTGAGACAATTTTATTGATGAATGTTGATAAAATAGTTTAGCACAAGAACGCCAGTGATGGGACAAAGTGTAGACAAGTCTTCGTGCGTCACACAGACTCCCAAGGTCAAATGTGTCTACTGGTTGCAGTGATGTAAAGAGAGGGTAGAGAGCGCCACATGCGCTGTAAGGAGTATGGTAGGCCTATTGATGACCTACGGAGAACAAATCTGTCCTGCATTTTTCATCACTGAACATGGCTTTGATTGAGGCATCGCTAGACTTGTGCTGGGTTAGTCACAGTCTTTGTGAGATTTTCCTGGAGATTTTGGTGACCTAAACGTTCAAACCCTTAAACTTCTGAAAGTAGATTGTTATCACAGACCACAAACTCATAGAAACTTTGCTTGAGGACGAGAAACCTTCGATAATAGAAACAATAAAACTTTTATTTTATTCGATAAATTACCGGTGCTGTCCACATCTATTTGTCAGCTATCACACTGTCGTCGCTTCTCTCTACGCTGTACGTCTTTAATTATAATGTAAAATTATACGATTATGGTTTCAACGAAGGCGATAGGGTCGATGCCATTTTAGGATGTCTACCCTGTTCCCTTAAAAATCATACTGGTTTTAAAGAAACGTAAACTGGTCCAAGGAGAAAAGGATAAAATTCTCATCTCGGCTTTTTAATTTGTCGGGATACACACACCGTTCTACACCAGTGGGTTTATATTGATCAACAATACCGGTGTCCACCACATCAAACCCCGATTTAAAAAGCAGGGAAGGAATCTAAATTGTGACATGCCCTGTCAATCAGCATTATTGTAAGCACATATATCTACGACGCGCCCATGCGTAGTGGTTTGTTCTATTTGTCTATAAAATGCCCTTAATCATTTAATGGACTTTTTTTTCTATTTCCAAAACTTTTTTAAACAAAATCTAACAGAAATATGCATTACATAACACCATCTTGCATATTTGCAATCTGTTGAACATCAAAACGCAATTCCTTATATCCTTTAAAACTGCGTTTCTTAATCAAGCTGCAAACCGGACTAACTATAGTCATTATTATAATAAAACTCTTGGAACGTGACGTTTGCCACAGCCTATATGTAGCTTGTGAGGGTACGGTCTAGTTTCTTGTTATCATTGAGACAGTACCTAATAATGATTTATAATTATAGCCACCAACTTATTGATTTCAATGAAAGCTGTCATAAAATCCTAACCTCATTGGAATCAGATTGTTTGTCGATCCGTTGAAGACAAAACTTCGGCAGTACAACCGCGTAACCTTTCGGTCGCCCATTTTCCAATTTTATCGTTAGCAATACTCCATGTACAAAGACATTTGCTCAACATCTCTCGGCATGTTTTTAAAAATGCGATGCCTAATCCAACAGGAATGAGGCCAAAAACATTGTAAAAAGTGACGAATCGTTCATCAGCTGATTCGATACAAAGCACAGCGCATTACGGCAGCGATGAGTACATGGTATTGTCAGTCAACGAAATCTCACTGACCCACAATTTAGCTTCCCGTCAGAATTGCCCTGGATGTATCCCAGTGGAGTGGGAAACCCCTCTCTAATTGTCCTCTATTGTGCGCCATCACAAAGCTTTTAGAGTATCTTTGGGTGAAAACAGTGG
Source organism: Liolophura sinensis (assembly GCF_032854445.1). NCBI lineage: Eukaryota > Metazoa > Mollusca > Polyplacophora > Chitonida > Chitonidae > Liolophura > Liolophura sinensis. The sequence continues at coordinate 29,600,749 of NC_088302.1, read as the reverse complement.
ACGCAATCAGCCGAGATTGTCGACCCGGGGAGAGTGTCCCACCACCTAAAGAACTGCCGAGGCCGATTATCCCTTATCAGCCTATCTCTGCAAGTATGCTTCCACTTGCCTCGATTGCGCCTAACTCGCTCCCGAAATCTCTCGCTAACGTACTGGTGCGGCTATTTTTTTCCTGATATCATCTATTCTAACTTGACGAGTTAAAGAGCTTCAACCATGGGCCTAATGATGGCGTAGACTTCCCCTTATGTCCCCAGTTTGAGACGGTAATTGCCTCGTTTGTGATGAGCCTGAAGACAGAAAGCGACTTTGCGTTTGTCTTTGGATTTGACGAATGGCTTTGGAACTTAGTCATCGCTTCTTTTCTCTATTGAGTGGCCTCCATATTTAGTTGATGGGCACTTAGTCCCAGTATATGTAGAGGGAAGGAACGAATTCACCGACCGGATGTCTCACTGAATATCCCAGAATGCAACGGGATGTTTAGCTAATGGATAACGAGGAATGCCAATATGTTCACAAGATACTTGAAGATATTCACTTACTGAGGGTTTTTTCTTGTTGTTCTCACCATTATATTCCATTACAATTATATCTGTGCGCCGTGCCCTTCTAACGCTCCAGCTAAAGGTGAAGACAAAATGCTTTAGCAGGACACTATTTCTACCCACAGAGATAAAAGATGCCCTTATAAAACATTCACGATCCGGTTGTCAGCTGTGCTTCAGATTTAACTTCCAATCTAGAATGGTGTGATAGTTTGAAGCTGACGGAATTGTTTGGCTGTGGTACAAGTAATTCTGCGTTTGAGAAGGAAATCAATATATGGCAATAAAACCGTCTTTGAAATACGACATGTTGGCAATTAGCTATTTAAGGTGATCCCATGATAACGGGAATGTCGGATTCTCACTTAGAACACGACAAGTGAATAAAGGGATGTGGGCGCGCGCGGAGATCGACTCGGCACAACACATTGTCATCATAGACAATAGAACATTTTATCAAGTTTCGGATTATATGAGCGATTGGGAAGTCAATAGTAGCCAGAGGGATGCTCCAGTGGACAGCTTACAGCTAGGACAGGGACTTCAGAATCAACACGCCCTAGTAAAAGCATTATCTTGCACTGAAGTGCCCGTAGGTCTGCATGTCTCACTGTATATGGCCTCTCTTCACGTTTTGTATTGTGCTCAGGAACTGAAAATCTACATCCAACCTTTAGCTTTAGAAATTCTACACAGCTGAGGGTCTTTGGTGACTATAAAACAGAAAAGATGAACAGTGCTTGCCATGTTGGCCCCTCCCCGTGTGAACAGTATAGAATCTTAAAACGACAAGAAGCCATTTTACTCCAGTGCCCGTCTCTTGTCTTTTCTTGGATAGATGGTAGCGCTATTTTTGCAGGGCTGTTGCTCAGGTATTTTTAATGTGCACCTTTCTTTGAACGGTCATCAAGGGAAGTAAGGTTTACACGAACACCTCAAGTTGCCATGGAAACTGGACAAATAAGCCCCAAGAATAGGGCGATCTTATAGGCCACAGAGGCTCTATTCAACCTATTCAACCGCTTCAACATATGTAAACTCAATTGCTGTTTTCACGACTAGCAGTTGTCCAAACAAAGTTGCTGTTGGTGGTGGCCATAACTGCTGACCACTTTTGTTTGTTAAATATAGCACAATGCAAATCGTATCGTGTAAACAAATGCTCCTGGGTATTTTCATCCAAGAAATAATATATATTTTCAGTTATATAACACCTTATTAAATAGAAATAAATTGAAAATTGTGCGACCGCTTTAAAGTTTAGTCTTCACATTCATAGCATTGGGAGTAAAAAAAAGTAGTTCTTAACTTAGTTTTACCGGAATTCTATACTTGACAATAAGTGAGAGACAATAGACCTACTTTGTCCATGCAGACTACTCTACACTGATTCCTCATATCTGATGATATATCTATAGATTCTGTAGGCCAAACATACATGTAGGTTAAGATAAGGAGCTTCATAACACCTCTGAGTTTTGTCTGATCTAAATTTAAAATCTTAAATTATCAACCAAACACACAGTTGTATGGTTGTTATTGTCGCGTCTGCTTTCTATTTTTGTTTTGAAACAGAAAAGGATAGGCTGTCTTCATACACTCAAATACTAAAATTAATTTATTCGATTTAACAGAAATGCTGAGAGTCTAAGTTGTCTGAGTGATGCTGGAATATGTTCTGTCATAATAACAAAATAATGTGTCGCATTTAACATAATATCCTGCTAGCCTAATTGAATGGCTATGTTGAAATAATAAAATATTTGTATTATATTTAACAGAATAATATGCTGCAAATAACAGCATATATTTTATTATCACTCAGATAACAGACTTTCTGTTAAATTAAACAGATTAAATTTTTTTTTGTAGTTTGCTCGGACCACAATAAAACTTGCGTATATGAATAAAATATACAGCAAGTCTGCTCTCTTTATGGAAATGTAAATCATTTTAGCACCGTTGTGGAAATTGCTTGTCTGAATACAGCGTGTTTAATGGTTGGGTCTTGACTGATGCAACGTAGGCGATGGCATGGACGCAACACGCCCATAACAGAATTTCCCAAGTGTTCGCTTATTTTTCAGCCTGTTCTGTTTTCTGTAGAGCTGTAATATACATCCATGTAGAGTTCTACGCTTGGCAGTTACCTTACTGCATAAGAAACAGAGGAAAATTTCTTGTGTATAATGTTGATTAACATTGGTGTTTACCAAGTGGCTAACTTAAAAAGTAAAGTGGAAAGTGAATCAATACTTACTGGGACAATTAATCTCAGCGATTGGCCAGGAATACATCTTTAATGCTTTATTCAAAATGTATGAATGAATTTTATGTTTATATTCGAGATAAATGATTTATTACAGCTGTCAAATGGCTTCATGTAGTTGTACTGGTTGATCGTTATGCCCAAATATGTATAATAAATTATACAGTTATATATCATGCATGTTTTACTCCTTCCGAATGAGGCGATCAGGATTTGCAGAATATCTACGTTTGTAAAATTTCCTATAAACAAATATGGGAATTATTTTTCTTTGCAGAATTACAGAGGCCAATAAAACCGAACTGTATAGTTTTTTACATGATGTTGTGCACGGGAAGAAAGACAGGCGAGGATTAAGTTTTACACAAGCTCTCACAAAAACATCCCCTTTAAACAAATCATACAGTGACTTTATGAGGCAGATGTCTCACAGAAAGGAGTGCTTTGTACATAGGTAAGTGTGATTTTGGGCCTAAATATGTGGAGGGAACTATTTTGAAAAAGTCTCGCAAAAGAGAGTGCCTTATACATAGCTAAGTCAGTTTGGCCCAGAATATGTGGACAGAAATCTTCTGAAGAATATCTAGTACGGAAACGAATGTTTTGTATATATACATACACTTGATACAGAACGTGTATGAGTTTGAAGAGGTCTTATATTGGATTATATATTAGTGCGCACATTTACCATGGTTATCGTTCTAGTGTTTACTTCTTTTTTCAGTTGCACGTGGGCTGGCAGACCTTGTGGAATACAAAATTTTACAGAAATTTTTACAGACTATGGATTGTGTTACAAATTTTCACCAAGTTCAAGAAAAATAAAATCAGGCGGTAAGTTGCATACATATGTGACTGTCTCTGTATTTGCAATAAGTTTTATAGAAAACCTCTTTAGACCTCCTTTGTAAATTATGTTTATGCTAATCGCAGTTTTCACTTTTTATACGGGACATATTCATATTTTAAATGGCTGATGCGAGTTCGCAATATTACAGGGTTTTTTAGTTTTGATTCGTGCTCGACTAATAGGCTCCATATTTTACAAAGCCAGGTGCTTCAAAGATGCGGCATGTCAACGCACGCATAAACACCTCAATTTGGACAAATTTAAGGTGTTTTCACATAACGTCATAGTCGTAGTTGTCATTCCCAGAGGGGACTACTGACTGCCACTTTGGCTAATGAACTTTCTACGCCGGCTTCCCTGCTAACAGTGGAGTGCCATAACTTACCAAGAAACAGCCGTAAATTAGCTGATAACGGTCGTAAAGCTCCCAGGAAGCCAAATGCTGTGATCCAATGGTTGGCCAACACGCACTCTCACATATTAAACCTGGGCAAAGTCGGCAACCCGCCGTCAAAGGCTGGAGATTGCAAAAGACGTTGGATCGTTCCAATCAACAAGAAGGCCAGGGGGGAAACCCGAGCTCAATGCGACCTCAGGGAGGGCGCTACTTGAACCCTGTGTGTAACTTTGTTTTAATGACCCTTGCATCTGTTGTCTAAATCTCTAGTAAGGTGATTTTAAACAGGACAAACGAATTGCACTCCGTCAGTTGGAATTAGAGACGAACACGTTATCACCGGTCTGTGTCAGATATTCCTGGCTGAAGCTAAATTAACATACCCGCCACGCACACCCAAATGGATCAGGAACATTGCTCTCTGTTCTCATGTAAATATTCGGGTATCGTGAGCCCGGAATTTATTGCAAACACACAGACCTAATCAAGGTGGCTTGTCGCCTGTTGACGTGGAGAATAATCACTAATAAAGATTTCGTAGGTACTTAGCGTGGCGGTACATGTCAGACATATAATTCATGTAAACTTAGTTCGATGAACACATAAAATAAGCTTTCCCATAAACTTTGAAAAGTTATATATGAGCGATTTTCACTGCAATGCATATAATGTTATCATATCACGTGAAATCGGTGTTCAGTATGTGTGTCACTGCCTGGGAATCCCGACCACGGAGATTTCTTGTTGACTTGATCAGGAATCGGGTGAAAAGATTTTTTTTGTTTATGTTCGTCTTTGTCAATAGCAACATTGATATCCACGATAATATTCTACATTTAATAATATAGTATGAAAACAGGTCTGACCCATGAACAATTCTTAATGACATCAGCTTGTGTAATTCTTAGATTTACCACTTCGTATAATCATTACGTTAGTAGAACTACATAACTGTAGATTAGTTTTATTTACATTAAACAATTTTTAACCGAACGCAAAGATAATATAATCTTAGTAACAAACCAGGAAGTGGTTTCTCGGAAGTTGTTAAAAGCAGTAGAACAGAAAAAATTTTTGCAACGGGGGCAGTCAGATGCAATCTAGTGCATTTGGATTTGAACGTGACGTTTGCAAATCCAAGATGTGCCCTCAGACTGACCTGTGGGAATCGATTACCAAAGCACGTGACGTGCCAGACGCCAGTGATTGGCGGATAGTCAGCACTGAGGCTGTCATATCGACGCCCAGGCACTATCGTCGATCTATGAGACTTTGATGGGCCGATGAAATCAGAGGTAATAAGCTTCGTTATGTAGCCCGCTTCCTTTGACGGCTATCTTGACGAACATCGGGGACATTTCGCCCCGCAAGGAGACAATCCTCGAGGTTGGGGTATCGGATCAGAATCTATCACTCAGCACCAGTTCGTCATCGTTTTTGATACACGCTGTAGTAAAGTATAGCCTGAAGTGGTAACTGTCACCATTAACACATCATTTAACGAAGCTAATTGACAGTTCTTTCTTTCCTAATTTCTCCACTTTCTCTACTGCCTCGTCCCCAAGGGACTCACTGACGTAGAGACAAGCAATGGCACCTGCTATTTTCTCAACTCCTCTTTATTTCTCTGGAATCTGGCACAGTTGGCCCCAGGCCAGGAATTGAGGACCAGGAATAAAGGCTTTTTGTTCTCCTCTTCCAGTTTGTTTATGTCAATTGGATTGGAACAACTGTCATGGCGGACTTTCCGAGAGAAATATTTAGCCCTTTGGTCATTACGTGCGATTTCCATTTCGACACGCTTGTGCCGTAGGATAATATTGTCTTCCAAGAAGAAAAAAAGGGAAAATAAAAAATAAAGACAGTTGCATTAGACAGAATATAAAGTAGAATGGTTACAAAGTTGTGGCTTCATGCTGTGGCATTTGCTGTTATCAGTAGAATATCGGTAAACTTTATTACACGTTATTCCTTAGATGAATGGCATACACTGCTTCAGTTCTCTGTTCTGATTAAAAAAGCCCTGTACCCGTTTACAAACACTGCACACGTCTAGGTCCGCGATAGAATCATAGGTCCACTACATACAAGGCATTGCATTTTATTTCGTTATAATCAGCGCGCGAGTTAAAACCTCGGATCAAACTCACTTATTGGTTTAAAATGAAGGATAGGCAATTATTGTGAATACTGAAATACTTCATGCCATAAAACATTAATAAGCCGACAGAAAATGTCACAATTTCTACCATTGTAGTTTGCTCAATTCAACATTATTTATCGGACATGGCTTTGCTAGGAATTTGTTTTCATGGCACCATACAGAACGTTAGAAAATTAGCCCTTTTCTCCAGTTATTGGTTGAGCCAACAATATGTCAGAAATCGTATCTTTCACAGAAAGCTTGCAGAGCAAATTGGAATCTACTGGTGTGGATGAGATCTGTTTCTCTGTAATCAATTGCGCCGCGTGTATGGAGAGCAGCTCTCACATTATCAAGTTATGCAAATAATTATTCTTCCGAATCATAGTCTCATTTTCTCCCCAAACAGTCGATTTTTTTTATCATGCCACTTTTCCTCTAGTCGTCAGCTATCGTTGAAAGCAGACCTGCTCTCCCGCCCAACACGAAAACTCTAATTGAGCCCCCTATCGACCAATCAGTGAGCAGGCTCGTCAACAATGCGGGGCTGTTTCGATTTGGAGAGAATCTAGTTCTGTGATCATTAACTTGTCCAGCATCCCGCACAATAGCAAATCCCGTCATGGAGCAAACAAGACAGAACGCCAGTCTTGGAGAGTGAGAGCTGGGACCAAGGGCAGACGTCAAGCAATTACAAGTGGCTGCTTTGCTCGTGTCGATATTTGTATTAGGGGAGCAACGAATGCCCCATGTGTACCTAGAGGTGCTCACCTTGCCTTTGCATAGAAAAATATTCCCACTGATATGCTGACACAGTTGTCATTTTGAGAATTGCCTTATTAATTTGCCCACATGACATCGATGTTCTCTCAATACACCGTGATGAAGGTTTTTTTGCCGTTAGAACCTTCATCACACGATCAAGTAATCTACCATTCTTTTTCTTATTTTTACATTTAACGCATTTGTATAGTTATCCTTCGTATGGGGATATGATACTCGGACATTTTATTCCCAGTCGCCACCAGGGACGTTCTGATCTTGTTAGCGGTCCTTAGGAACTGCCTTCTTGTTCTGTCTGGAGCAACTCGACACTAGTTTTTTCACCACAAGTTATTTGATTAGAACAATGCCATAAGCAGAGTTAAACAATCCCCTATTACATGACCCTGCTGGCGAATAATGGCTTTGCTAATCGGATTAGTGGGCAAGTACTGAGACCAGCTTAAAGTATCACTAGTCATTGTAGAACACATCTAATCTAATAGCAATTGCCAGTTTGCCTTTTAGCGAAATGTTCTTAAAATTGAATCAGGGAAAATCTCTGGGAGATCGACGATCTTAGGCTCAAGCAGTTTGTCTTGTCCCCCCCCCCCCCCCCAGTGACACGCGAGCATTTGTAGAGGGTACATAAATCGATGGGATCAAACTCCGATGTTTCTCGGCACAAACGTTCAATGCATCAGCGCCCACTACAGGAGAAATTCTCAGTTTTGACGAGCGTCGTCTCATTACTAGGCTTCTCATCCCTTTCACAATCCCGCGAAGAGGTTATAAATTCTTTATTTCCTCTTTCCATTTTCTTGCTAATCGGCAAACTAATAGCAATTATCTATTGGCAAATCCGGAGATCATAATATAGCCGAGAAATAATGTGATTTAGACTGGGTATGGAATACTGCATTATTCTTGGCCTGGTGTTCAATCTGTGGCCCAATAAGCTGTTTGTAACGCGAAATCTAAAGACGCAGCTATCGGAACAGCGCTCATACATTTGTTTTCCTGAAAGTTATGCCTGCCTGTTTTAATTTATTCCGCCTCTATAGGACGATTCATTTGATCTCATCGTAATATATCATCCTATGTTCATTTGATATCGAATGAAACGTGTTATTATCAATTCTAGGAAAGAAGCAATCAAAGCCGTTTTGCCTTATGCGTTTTTCAAACACAACTGACCCGAAGGCAATTTCCATCTTACTTTGGTATGATCTCTAATTTGATTTTTATAGTTTTATTAACTTGTATGAATTCTTGATTATTGGCGTTTGAGCCAAGGTATTATGTAAGGCGTTTTACAACATATATATTTCTTGTAAATCTAAAAACATTCCTATATCGCCCATCAGCCATAGTGGACGTCCCAGGTCAATATTTGGTATACAATTTAAGACGTACGACATAGAGCGTAAAACTAGAGCAGCGACGACAGTGTGATAGCTGGCAAATGATTACACGTAACCGGTAAAATACGGCCTCTTGTCAATTTACCCCAGTTATGGTTTCATTCCAGCTGTTCATGAAAATCAGTTTCCAAAACAACCTTCGAAACAAACTATAATATATATATTTTTTTTTAAAGATTAAAGTGTTACGATGTTTTTTCGGGATCATTTTGAACATTTCTGATACTGTATGGGATATATTGAAAGATTTTTTTAGATGTTTTTTGTGCTTATTCAGCCAACTAACTGGCCTATGTTCATGTTATTATTACTTTCTACGGGTATTAATGGTATTCTTGTAAAGCCAGCATCACCATGCTATGTTCACAGGCACCGCTAGTGGGCTATCCGTTGTGTTGAATGTAGAGCAGTATGAATACTTGTTGGGCCCCCGGTCTGCCGTTGGCGTGAAGTTTGCCATCCACGATCCGTCTGATCACCCTCAACTCTCCACCACTGGCTATTTCGCGCCAGTTGGTTCGCACTCATCGGTGTCCATTACTAAAGTTCAGGTAAAGCCACTTACAGGAGATGGAAGCAGAAGTGCGATCCAATTACATCGCCCTGCTATGTTTGACCGGCAGTTATAAGTCGATGACATTACAAGATGGCAATTTCTAAAAGCATATAAAAGAGGCCCTCGATGGCTCGTTGCCATAAAGCGTTGGCCTCCATACCATTGATCGGCTGTCAACAAATGAGGTCCAGTTGTTTCGGCAATGACGTTAAGTCAAGAGGTTTGTCAGATATACTTGGTGAAGGACGGAAGTTTCCTATTTATAGTGAACAGCTCATATAGTGTAATACTGGTAGAGAAGAAAAAAATCCAAAACTGTTCATTATCTTTATATTGCCGAACATTTTGATGAATGACAACATCCATAGTCGAGTCATTTGTGAAATATAAGGCACGTGCTTGTTGTAAATGGATGAGCGAACATTTTGTCACATTATCCGAAAATCTATGAAAGTCGATATTTGTTTCCATAGTCGACTTTCAAATTCCTTTATTGGTGGAATTCGAATGTGTAGACAACAACATGTCATGTTAGTATGTCGTATTGTACCTGGTGATGGAAGGTGATGGGCACTGCGACTTCCGCCACCCATGACGTCATATAAGTGAAAAATTGAGAAGGGTGTTAAACACAAATAAAATAAAATAAATAAAGTATATTTTAGTACGTGTGTATTTTGTTCGGTCTGATTCCAGCACTTTGATAAATCCACGGACGGTGACAGATGGGGATTGTCACAGTTCCACAACCCTCACCCTGAGGCTCGATACGCCAAAGGCTGTCTTCATCGCTGTGAGGCCCAACACTGGGGAAAACGCTGCAAATGTGGGATGCCCTGGATGATCCGATACGGCGGAGGTACTGTAGTCCTTGCTTGACTGATTTGTTAGCCACGGTACGGGTTCCGTCATAGCTGGGATTCCATATTTCGTAGTTTATTGCCGCGGACTGAGAATTGATGCCTATCTAAATCACGACGAGTTATACATCGAGTTTCAGTTTTACATTATTCTTTCACTTTCAAAATTCTCGAAGTTTAACTTCAGAAAAATTCTAATAGATGTTTCAAAAATTTTGGATGATTAAGGCTATGTTCGTTTTGCTTTAACACAGATTATGTTCACATTCATCAGCACTGGCCACAGTGACTTGAAACCCGATGGCCTTTTTTTGATCTGTTACATTTAAAATTTGCTGTATTAATTGTTTTTCTAAGAAAAGATGTGACCATTTTGGGCTACAAGCCTATGTTAAAAGTCAAAAGCATAGTAGGCCTACAGGCCAAAAATGGGATAACCTTATCGTTCTGTATGCTTTTATTATACAGTCCATTGTCACATTTGTTTTGCAGGTAACCTGACAGAGTGTTCAGCTAACGAGTACTTCCGTTGTATTGAGCTTACCACAGGTACGACATTTCAAATCATTTTTACATTCTATACACTGATTTTGCTACAGGCTATAAAACCATCCTGTGACACGTGTTGCAACTTGTCACGACACTCTAATATTGAATTTACACAGAAGTCCATGCCGGATTGTTATTAGTATATCAGTTTGCACAATGTCCACTCGCAGTAAATTCGCCAGCTAAACTCTTTTGAGCTACGGTATATGAAATCTGTCCAATTATTTATTTATTTATTTGATTGGTGTTTTACGCCGTACTCAAGAATATTTCACTTATATGACGGCGGTCAGCATTATGGTGGGTGGAAACCGGGCCCAGCCCGGGGGAAATCCACGACCATCCGCAGGTTGCTGTCAGACCTTCCCACTTAAGGCCGGAGAGGAAGCCAGCATGAGCTGGACTTGAACTCACAGCGACAACATTGGTGAGAGACTCCTTGGTCATTACGCTGCGTTAGCGCGCTAACCAACTGAGCCAAGGAGGCCCCCGGAAATCTGTCCAATAAATGACATGTATACCATGATGATAAAACATAAATGCAGCCAAAATAATGGACACAGAGATTGTATTAAGCTGAAGATAAATAAGAATATCTTATCGATATTACACTGTACGATTATATCAACAGGGCTTTACTATCTTAGTTCTTAGTTTTACCTGATTTTACACACTAGCACGTACACATGCCTCATTCGCATGCGTGGGCATCAATATTTCGGTGTTTGTTGAGGATGGATTACATATTTTAAACCTTAATTAATAGTCCTCGCGTATGTCAATGGAAAATTGTGTTTATTCTTTTGCTCCGTGAAAAACAGAATGACATTCCATCCAAGATGGCATCTTATTTTGCCAACATCCGCGGAGGAGGTTATCCTAGTTAAGACATGGCGCATGGTTGTCTGTTATCGCGTATGAAGTTCGACCAAACTCTCACGTTTCTCCATCCTTACTTAAGATTTCCGGAAATTACACTCCGCCCTTTTAAAGACCCCAGCGGCGTTTGGTCAGCGAACAGATACAAAGCAGTCGTGTTCTCTCCAGAAAGTCGTGCTCCTCGGCGCTGTGGCCAATCAACGTAATGACTCCCTGTGATGCTTAATGGTATTGAATCCTGGGTGCAAACTTTTCGAGAAGCAAAACATAAAGGCTGATTATGTTGACACGTTTTCTTAACTGATAGAAATGAGCCTCAGGGATAAGCTACAGTCATGTCTCTTTCCTTGCAAGCAAAAGACGACATGACCACCATGTTCAGAACATACTACTTTGATATCGTTTTGTGTGACTTTTCAGTCTCCTGCAGAGACTCTCCTCGATACGCCGTATTGGTTTTGTCTCCTGCAAAGATTAGCCACCTTTTTCCCCAACAAGAACGTTGCTGACATCAAACTCTTATCACAGCCCATTCTGTTTGATTTGTGGTATTCAAACACTGCCTTCAAACGATCCATTGTCCTTGCATTTCAGCTCTTTTCCGGCACGTTTTAACATCAACTATTATGTATCATGCTTCCTATTAAAATCTTAAAGCAACAGTAACACAAAGCTAAATGTAAGTCATGACTGAAAGAGCGAATTATATATATTAGGCTGGTATTTAATCATGAAAATTATAACGTATATAAGCTAATATTTTATTCACCAAAAGTTACATGTTTGATACTGTTTCCTACATACATCCTGTCTCCTTAACATATTAGTTCGGTGTTTCAGATTTCCTGAACTGTTCGTGCTCCCCGGACTGTGAGCGTGTGGAGTACGACGTGGGAATCTCCCATTCGGCCATGTCGTCCTACGCCGCCGAGTCTGAAATCAGAACGCTGAGAGACAAGCGCAAACTGCAGCAGGAGTTCCAGAATGCCAGAGACACCTACCACCGGATGGATAAGGACGTGATTAAACACGACAAAACCACCCTCATCAAACTGGCGGGCAATTTTAACCGAAGTGTAAATAAAGTGCGAATATTATCCGACAATGCATCCAAGTATAGAGAACTGTTAACGGCCGATATAAGTAGCATGAATGCCTCTCTTAGAGACCTGAACGACTCTGTCATGTTTACAGCCCAGCTTTTCAATCAGTTCAGTCATCTGTCCTTCTATCATTTTGACAGAAGTATCAAAGCTACAATAAAGGATATTTCTGAAAGCTACTCCTACGATACAATCAGTGCGTCGTCTTCTGTGGCTGAGGCAAACAGCACCTTGAACAACATCATCGAGAAACTGGAAACGCTGATAGTAACCAAGCATTACTCAACTCATACGTCCACCCCACTCATCCCCGAAATTACCAAGGGCATTCAGATTTTCCGAGAGCAGATTGTTAGTGGTTATGGTCAGAAATATAAGGAATTTCGTGAGTCACGTGACAAGTACAATAAAACCACAGAATCCATACTGAAGATTTCCGCACATTTGAAAGGCATACTTACACAGGAGTATAAGGCCCTGAAAAATGTCACCCACGGCAGACATACTGGTACTGAAAGATATTCTGAAGCACTGGCACAGTTTTACCGCACTATTCAGTTGGTGGAAGGGGATGTCATGCAAGAAATGGACAGAGAACTGACCGAACTTCAAGAAGCTTACACAAAAGATAGACAAAAGGTTTTGGCATTTGCCAGAACACTTGTGACTGTTGATGAACAGTTTCAAACCGAGGCCAGAACAATCGAAACGTCTTCGAAACAGCTTTGGAACTCACTGGAATCTCTCCAGATTGAACTGAATACTCTTCAGGGGGAGTTTTCTAAAGTTAAAAAAGAATACACGGAAGGGAAGTTAAACAAGAGTAAATTAGCCCAAAGGCTTGGGTTGCCCATACTGGTGGATTCACGGAGAGCTGCTGAGGTGAGTAATGCAACTACTGAATGGTGAATGAAATATGCAAATTTGTAAGGTACTGTTTTGTAGAAAATCTCCATTGAAACAGAGACAACAAGGAAGGTAAAAGTAGTGTAGACAGGAGTAATGTCTAATTTAATCCTTTGGTACCGGGTGATACACAAAACGTTTGGTTAGACGCTTAAATTAGAAACTTTGATTAAAGCCTTCATGTATTTTCCATTTTTTTTTCATGAAGACAAAACATATTTACTGAAAACAATATCAAGACTGGAAAGGCGTGGCCTTTCAAAGAATGTTTAATTATTCTATCTGGTATGTTTGACTACAGTGTTGTAGAAACAAGCAGATATACGTACATGCGAAATAATGACCATATTAACGTCCTTATAAAGAATCTTGGAATATTATTTTCAAATGCAGATAATTCGAATTGAATTAAACGTTTGGATGTGTGTTCCTTAAGTTTTGACAACTGGCATATTTCCAGTGCGATGTCTTACAAATTTGTCATGTGAATATGAACACTGAATAACAGTGCTATTCAAAATTTATGCAGAAACTCTCTGGGACAAAAAAGGCAAGGCCATCTTCGTTTTTAAAAAATTGCAAGTACGTTGTGTGGGAGATTAGATAAGAGTATTGGCTAATGTTTCAAGCCTACAAACACACCTCCGGTTCAGAACAGATGACGTTAACGTAGTGTGTGAGATGAATGTGGGAATAGTTATCTTGTGGTTAAGTATATTTCCCAGAGTGCGGAACTGCTGCTCAAGATTATTGAGCCTGATACCATACAGCTTCTATTTTAACGTGTGAACTCTCTTGGGTTATAGAGGTTGTAAACTGAGTGGTAGGTGTAAACCTTTAAGTAACATTATTAATTATAATATTAGCAGTGCGCAGGCACAACTGCCATTAAGCACTAATAATAAATACATTTGCTGTAGCAACATGTTATTCCACAAGGAGACACAGCATATGAACACACACCTAATGGCTCCTCGTCGACTTGTAAAGGAAAAATTGTTAAGTACGACATAAAATCCCAAGCACACATATATACACACAACAAACGATAAATTCCATCACATTCAAACTGAACATTCCACACAGATGATAGAAAAGAAAGTGCACAAGGATGTTCTTGGATGCCATATGTTTTTTTTTCTTATGAAAGGAGGAAAGAATCAGGAAGGAATGGCATGTCTCCTAATTAAAGCACGTCCTTCACCATCACATATCCGCTTTTGCGATTTTACTGTAGAACAGCAATTTATAGGCCTGGTTATAATTGTGCCATATTGTATAGCGAGAGTAACGAACACTCATCGCCACAATATGGCTGCAATATAAGTAGAGTTAAGCTATATTCATTCATTCACGAAGAGCCAAAAACGTTGCAGAGCATGGCTTAGTTTGTGTATTCGCGCAGTTTTGTCTGCAATTATTCTTTAAGTGGATGTATAATGGAACTATGTTTTATTCACGACGAAGGTTTTCACGAAAAATGGAACACATGGGCAGTGAGTGAGCAGCTTGGTTTACGGCACCATGCAATGTTCCAGCGTAAATCTCCGCGTGTTGTAGCGCTATTCTGTGGGACTTCAAGTCCGGGAGCAGCTGTTAATTGACGTCCCATCTGATTAAGTGTCAGTAAGTTGTGATTTAGGGACAAACGACAGGTTCCAGCTTTCTTTGCCTCATGCAAACTCAATGTGACACAGACAGGTTTTCTGATCACTCGAGAAAGACCTAGGGCACTTATCCCGAACAAAAATGACCGATTTCTTCGACACATGCAAATACAAGGGATCACCCAGGTATTTATATTACCTGAGAGTGGACCAGGTGTAGTTGTATTCATGACACAAAGACCACCGTATCTAGGCTCGCAAATCTATTCCTAGACCTGAAGCTCTTCGATTTCCCTTCCATTGGACAAAGTGGAAAATTTGATGGGCAAGGGTTTTGTTCTTGATTGGTAATTCGACATCGTCATCTATATATGTGTGTGCCTAGGTGAAGACAAAACGATTACAACGTATACCTGGCTGACTGTATCCCAAAAAAGAGGCTTCATATACAGTGTGTCAGACTATCGTTGTAGTAACCGTCTGCAATATCATGTGCAATCTAAATACCTTGCTTGACATTCTCACGCATGTCACTCGCCCGACAAAGAAAGGTTTTCCATTGTGCCAAAAACAGAAGTTTAAATTCGTAGGTATTGAAAATTGCTGGGTTTTATTTGGGGACAAATGGATGCATCCATCGTATAATAGGATGAAATTATCATCGTGCAATTTTTTGATAAAATCACACTAATCATTGTAAGATCATCTGAGTTGTGCAGGTACATGTGTGAAATGTTGGTTTAAAGATTTCGCGATTCCGGAAATGGAAGGGGGGCTAATTTGGATTCTTACTTTAGAGGGCTATGAGTACCCAGTACAGCAGGTCAACAAGTCTATTGAGGTAGAATACGCCATCTTTGAACCTGTGATTGTAGTAACGTATAAAACACATGTGTCAGCCATAAAACCCAAGTCTGACTATTGAAGAACATGGTTAGTATTTTTTGTGATAATCACGATCTGGCATAAATCCCCCGGTAGTAAATCATGGAGGCAAACACGACAATCTAAGCCACTTTTAAAACCCTTGGCGATATTGATACAGTGTAATATGCGCCCTTATTTGAAGGCGGGAAGCGGCAGGTCGTGTCATTCCCCATTTACACAAGACGAGTTGTATGAGACAGTCCGTGTCTTCGAGAGCTATGGAAACATCCCGCGAGAAACTGTGTGATGTGGCCCGGGGATCCGGCTTCCTGAAGACGCGCTGTTTCCTCAGTGACGCCGAAATGACCGGCTCCGATTGGCTACCATACTTTACCGGGCAACCACGCCATCTCATCCCGTCCGAGACGCCGTGCACGCGATTATTTGCTTGACCACTTATCAAATCTCTGCTTGCCACTGCATGAGAATCGATTTTCAGATTAGTTCTATTTGCTCTTTTCAACTCTCTACGCGCTCTCTCTATATTAGGTTATATTTTGGTTGCGGTCAGAAGCCTACGTTCAGATTAGCGTGTCTTATTGCTTGATTTGTGTTGAAAAAACACTCTACCGGGACTTGGTTAATTTAGTTATAGTCGAAACGCTCGATCGGCAAAGCGGGGCGGAATCGGACAAGCTTCTGTTCTTTGGGTAAAGTCAAAGGTGTCTTCTCCATTATGTGTCAGTAACGATGAAAGGCATGCTGATTATGCAGCTAACAGAGTTTTTGAAGAACCAAACGTGTGGCAGGAAGACAAGTTATACCACAGTAAACATCAGTTATGGCATTATTTTGACTGTCACTCTATGTAAATAGTTAAATTAGCCAATTTAGGGTTTTCGCCAGATTAAACATCTGAAAAATAATAAATGACAGTGCGTTCTGATCAGTGAAACAGATGGTTGAATTGATGGTACATGTGACGCTCAGTTAATACTGGGCTATCCAACAAATTATTTGGTAAAATAAATAATATGGGTATAACTGCTTATTCCTTATCAACACAGGCTTTCATTCGAGTTAAATAGATACTAATTTTTGTTACCAATGAAAGCAGTTTAGGAGAGCCTGATTTAACATGGTATACTGTTTTTCAGATGATATGGATAATTTTCGATTTCGTATCGCATTTCGGCCGTTGATATCCTGTTCACTGTTTAAAAACTATCTTTAAAACTATATTAAACCTCACTGAATAGATCTATTACTTATTTATTTGACTGGGGTTAAACGCCGTTCTCGAAAATATTTCACCTATACAATCAGCTTTATGGTGGAAGCAAAACCGAGGAAAATCCACAACCATCCGCAGGTTGCTGGAAGGCCCATTGTATAGAGAAAGCAGTTTTGCCTCAAAGTGTAAAACTGCAATTGTCCCTGAAAGACAAAAGAAAGTAAATAATAATAAATAAACAATAAATTCTAGTTTTATTTCGTATTTTACTTGGACAGTATTGGTCATATTTTTCTTTTGTTCCCTGTGAAGAGTTCCATTATCCGGCAAGCTGACATTGAAATCCGGGTCAGCTTAAATGCAAGGACAGAAGCTGTTTTGAGTAATGTCCATAGTGGATTCATGTTTGCATTTCATCATACAGATTGCATTATTTTCTTTGGGCTCAAAGCTACTTGTTCCATATGTCCAACTGGTTAATAATGTATAGACGGTAACAAGCGGCATACCAGCATTACGGGGTGTAAATGGAGAAGAAAGTCTGCGTTATCAGGCTCAACATATGGGTTTTCTTAGCCATCGAACAGAGAGTTGACAGCTGCCGGTATCAACAATGCATGGCCATTCATATTGAGGGTAATTAATTGGGAAAAACGAATCAAGCTCGGTTCTTTGAGCGGGCCGTATGAAAAGTAAAAATCATGTATTCTCGCAGTGTTCGTCTCCGTAGCATTGTGTGAGCTCCGACTGCTATTGTGTCCAATATAATCACTCTCATGTATTTCAAGACAATCGTATTCAGAACTGAATTTTACTCCTTTGAAAGACTCCACGGAACCCCGGAATTATTTAATAGCAATGGATTAATAATTCCTGCTCTGTTTTCTTCCCGATACAAGCATTGTTAAAAGAGAATGAAACAATTAAGCTTATTTTCGAATTTCCTATCAGATTGCTATAATGGCCTAACCAACTTAATGTTTGTTGTATGGTAGTAATGATGACTTTTCTTACTAATGATTTATATTTGAACTCTCATGAATATATACTAAATGAAATATACCTGCTTAGTTTTTTATGTGTCACACATGCTAGATGATGTTTCGTATAAAAAGCCTGTTGGGTGTAAATTCTGTCACACTGAATATTTATTTCATTGGTGTTTTATGTCATACTCAAGAATATTTCACTTATACAACGGTCGCCAGCATTATGGTGGGAGAAAACCGAGCAGGGCCCGGGGGAAACCCACGACAATCAGCAGGTTGCTGTCAGACCTTCCCACGTACGGCCGGGGAGGGAGCCAGCATTGTGATGGCAGGGAATCACATTAAATAAGTTAACAATGATGAAGCGATCATAAATATCCAGTAGTTTGTTTCGATGTGTCACCTCGCTGAGTAATGTACATAATGAGGATTAGGGTTATTCAGAATTATTTATTTTCCAAACATTTTGCAAAGGCACAAAACGCTCCTTTACTAGATATATACATATAAGGAATAAAGCGTGACTTTTAAATTCATTTCTTTACACGAATTTCTCCCATCCTGAGTTTAAATAAAGTCTAAGCTATGTCGGTAATATTCGGTGATGATGACTGTCTGTGTACCTCTTACGTAGTTTCCTGCTTTTAACCAGTTGTCGTATTTTGTTGTTGACAGGACCTTACCATGAAAGTCAAGCAGCTCATGGACGATATTGCTCGCGCCGGAACTGCCATGTGGAATCTCATTGAACCAATTAAATTTCGATTTAGCGATTTCCGGTTGTCACAAAAGATCCTTAAATCGCTTGAGACGCCATCTTTAGCTCAGGACACGGACGCAGTGACAAATGATATTCGGAAGTCTCTCAATCACGTGGCCGAGTACGAGACGGAACTGGAGGATTATGTTGAAAGTACAAAGATTAACGGAAAATTTTATCTGTAAGTTTTTGTTGATCAGCACTAACTCTCGACACAATATGGTAGATATTTTGCTGACGTTATGATAACCCTTAAAACTTTTAGACAGTGACTGTTGTGAAATGCGGAACTGAAATATTGCCAATATAAGAATTTCAGTGCATGTCAGTAGGCCCAGACATGTGCTCAACATAGATTGGTTTCATGTAATCGTAATTGTGAAGGACAGACAATGATGATTGTGTACAGGCTTTACCTGTAATACTAAAAGGTAGAACATGGAATCTGGAAATATGTAGTGACTGTTTATTTGCATAGGCCAAATTCAGCCAAATTCAAAAACAATGTGGCAGGCACATGCACACAACAGGCCGAGGAAATGAGACATTGATCTTTAGATACAATACAACCAGGGTTATTACCTCTCTTTTATTATTCTTTTTATTATTATTCTTATTATTATTCTTTTATTTATAAAGTCTAATTTATTTTACACGGTTTGCCGCTTGGATTTGTTTCTTTTGGTATCTTGACAACACGATGTTCCTAAACGAATGACTTATACAATAAATTTTCTGTTGTAGAAACAACTTTTTACAACTGGATATATACTTCGCCGAGCTGACAGAGACTACGATAACACAGCAGACTTCATACGGACTATTTGACTTAGCCTGTAAGTATTTAATCTAAATACTTTACCGCAGATTGGGTCACTTTTTACTTCAAGCATTATATTTCACTTGCTGTATTTCTCTGGGAAATTACAAAAGATTTCAGACAACCATTCCGTTTTCATCCTGTGACTGTTTGATACAAGCTTGTGTTTATATTTCACAGGTGACATTGGTGGATCTTTGGCTCTCTACCTAGGCATCAGCGTTATTGCTTTCTTCGAGGCTCTGGATTTTGCTGGTCAATTAATTAATATCGTGTTCTTCAAAGGGAAGTTAAAGAGGTTCGAACAGCCTGGAGAGTCGACGTGCTGACTAGAGGAAGTGACGCCAGCTATGAACGTTTACGTGGACATGGCTGAACGAGATCTCGCGTTAACCCCTGTGGGATGATGAAGCCCGTGTCGGTGCTGTTCTGTATGATAATAGGTTGATTGTGCGCATGATGTTCTGTTTTAAACTGTAGGGTTTTAGATGGAGACTGGAGACTGATTGTATGGCTCCAATATTACAACATTGACAGAGGAAGCAATCAAGAGGCTTTACTTGACTTCTTGTGGCCATGGAGTTTTCATATCACAAACAAGCTTTTTTCATACTTATTCACTCCATGTTGATGAATTGTTTGTGGAGAAAGAACAAACATAAGGATAGAAACAAAAGTGCTATAACTGTTCTGAACAGTATTTGTGGGCCGGGATGACCTTCAGGAAAGAAAGGTTGTTCAGTTGCCCTAAAACTGTTGGATGAATGGAGTTTCCTGCTTTCTTGTATCTGGTGTCTGAGAACGGTGGGGAACGCTCAGCTTGGTTTCTGATTGATGTTGACGTGAACAGGCGTGGCAATACAGCACATCAAACACCTGACACCTCAGCTGCTCTTCCAGAGCACGTGGCCTCAGGGCAACCAAAAACGTCACCGGGAAAAACCAGGATTAATTGAAATCTCGCGGAAAATCTCGTGCTTGATCACCCCATGCTGTGCTCTCGGGTAGGGACGCGTGAAGTGAACTGACGGCTGATTCAAGCGAGGGGAGAGACTCTCCTGTTTAACCGCCTCGGGATGGAATTGCGCAGCAACATGTCATGGTACACAGATACAGCGGCCAGAGTCTACAATATTATCTAACACTATCGAAATAAAGTCGTGCCATTTCTCTTTGGAACGTTAGAGAGGACTAGTGACAGATTCACATTTTGCGGATTTAGCCGACGGATTCGTACAGTTGTATATTGGTACACATTATGCTCTCTTTATTGCATTACAATGACATGTAATGTGCTGAGCATTATCATGACAGTCCCTTCATGGATTACATCGTACGATTACATATATGGTGTACATATACTGCTGTTAATGAAGGATCTATTGTGCGAAAATAGACATTTCTCATTCAAATGACTCATAAATTTGAGCGTAACATTTCAGCCTGTCAACAATGTTAAAATGCTGGACTAACAGCAGGCTATCATACACCATTCAGTGAAAAATGTAAATCTACAAATTATTGCTTGTTTTTTAAACCGAAACATATTGCCCCATTCTACTTGGTTATTTACCATCATTGTTTATCACAAAGTGTCATTTGTGTTACAACTACAGCAATTCACTAGTGTACATTTGGTTCATGATTTTAATCAGGGGCCTCCTTGGCTCAATTGGTTGGCGCGCTAGCGCAGCGTGATCACCCAGCAGTCTCTCACCAATGCGGTGGCGGTGAGTTCAAGTCCAGCTCATGCTGGCTTCCTCTCCGGCTGTACGTGGGAAGGTCTGCCAGCAACCTGCGGATGGTTATGGTTTTTCCCACGGGCGCTGCCCTGTTTCCACCCAACATAACGCTGGCTGCCGTCGTATAAGTGAAATATTCTTGAGTACGGCGTAAAAACACCAATCAAATGAAATCAAAGAGGATTTTAATCAAATCTGCAAAATATATATTGCTGCTTCAAGGGAAGGGCTGGTTCATCCAAAGAATATTCTTTATATGCCATGGATTGGTTTTGATATTTTAATCTGTATATATTGCCATATGCTGGTGGAAGTATAACATTTTATATCCTCAACAATTATTGATCACAAATCTCCATTGCTTGGCTGAAATTTGTTCTGAATTCAGTCTTCATAGTCGTTTTGTGTTCTTGCGTTTTACCTATTTCTTATAATCCCGTACTTATCCAAAAGAACTGACACAAAAGTGTTTTCGCAATGAATCCGTGGCGTTTTCAGATTTTATTTATATAATTTTGAATGTATATGTCTTGTGAAAGAACATTATTTCTAATTCTTATCTAGTGATCTTCAGACAGAAATTAATTCAATGGCGACTGGTGTCTTGTATAGCAATGCGATGGCAGTTAGCATCTGGGGTTTAATTTTCTTTCATGAACCAGAAGCCAGAAATAAACAATTGTACAGTTAGTCGGTATGCTTGATTTTATCACTGTAATATATATTTCCTAAGTATGTAGATATTATCTAAAATTAATTTTTAAAATTGTATAAATATTTTTCCGACGGCTACAGACATTAGAAAGTCTTTATGAGCCTAATGTTTTCGTCAGAATAAACACAGCGTGTGGATGTTTACCATTTCTGATAAAATGGTGCTTTAAGTGAATAAAAACATACACTTTTACATCTGGTTATTTCTCTCAGTTGGTTAGCGCGCTAGCGCATCGTAATGATCCAGGAGCATCTCACCAATGTGGTCGCTGTGAGTTCAAGTCCAGCTCATGCTGGCTTCCCCTCCGGCCTTAAGTGGGAAGGTCAGACAGCAACCTGCGGATGGTCGTGGGTTTCCCCCGGGGTCGGCCCGGTTTCCACCCTCCATAATGCTGACCGCCGTCGTATAAGTGAAATATTCTTGAGTACCGCGTAAAACAAAAAAAAAGTAAAGTAAAGGTACGTAATGAAGTAAGTTTCATGAGATGGACAAACTGACATATTTTCATTCATGGAGTGTTAAAACTCTTAACAGAATTGAATGCAGCCAAATGGTTGAATCATATCATTGACTTCATGCACCCAATAGCTGGTGTTTTCTACTCTTTCTTAACAGGAGGGGCTTTTTCACTCTAATAAACACGAGTAAAATACAAAATACATAACGTTCACACAATTTCGCTTGTAGTTGAATATAAAGAGACAAAGGTGATGTGACATAGCACCCTGCCACTGCATGGCAGTAGGGTCCTTAGAGCCCACTTTAGCATTCAGGCATAAATACTATTTATGATAGTGATAGTTTCTTGACTATATTTGTATTTCGGTAGTTTGAATTACAAATCTCTATTTTCTTTACAAAATCCCATCTATCCTGAAAACTATATGCATTTTTTAAACCATTAATACTGTTGTTGGACAACATTCTATCGGTTAAGTAATGTACTGCATGCCTTCTATAACACTGTAATGTGATTGCGCAAATTGATGGAATGTGGTTGTTCCGTTTGCTTAAGACTTGACAGTAACCAGCGTGTAAGTGAAATATCCGTAAGTGCGGCCTAAAACACCAATCAAATAAGTCCTAAATACCAGGAACAACGGTTACCTTTACGAACGGCCACCAACAGCCAACGAAGGTCTTTGCGCATATAACACAAAAACCTGTAGGCAAATATCATATGTTTTTTCCCCACAAATTTAGAGACATCCAGGCATGAGAAATAGCCAGCCTTGTCACTACTTTACGGATGGATGGAGATGGAAACAGGGTATTTACTTTTCACTTACTTGCATGTATTAAAAGTTATCCTTTTAGAAAAGCACTTGTTTTTTATCGATGTTTTGATGTGAACGTAATAGTTTATTAGATCTAAGGAATCTTCATGATTCCTTCAGTATGAAACAGTACGTACTAGTATAATATTTCATCTGTCACATTTGGAAAATGCTAGCACAAATATAAATAGTTAAACTAATATTCACATTTGGCGTATTAACAAGCGTAACTCCTCTCTCATATTCTGTCTATCCTTTACAGAAGAAAATAAAATCTTTTTATAGCGGAATTTAACGAGACCCAGGAAAATTTTGAATATCGAATTTAAATTTTATGCTGGTCATTTTCTGTAATATTTACTGAAACAAAAAAAATACCTTGAACAGCATCAGTCTGAGAAAGGTAAAAATTCTGAAATGTAAAATAAGCCTACATGTTTCATATTATTTTTCATTATTATTATTATTATTAGATCCAATCGTTAATTGCGTAGTTTGCTGAATCATATTCACTTTACAAACTTGATTTTCTTGTCATTCCTTCCGTAGCCAACGACGAATTGTTTACGATATCCGTATTCCCTACATATTGCTACAAATTAATAGCCTTTCTCCGTGGATATTAAACATAAAAACAGATGAGTAGAGTACATATAAAGTAAATGAATAAGGCAGAAGTGCCGTTTGTCACGTGGATTATGCACAAGAACAGCCCATGCTGCTCGCTCAACCCTGGCATTGCTCCTCTAAATGGTCGTCAAACATGCTAGTTGTTTGATTTGTTTCCTAGATCCATTTACACAGAATGAGCACAGCAAAGGCTCCAGATGTCCGGTTCTCATTGAAACAAATTCCTGTCATTTTAACCCTTTGAAGTTCCCGAAATCAATGCAGCTTTAAGTTGGCATGTGAGGCATTTTCTGTGGCACCAGACTATACTTCAGGTTGACATTAATGCTCTCTCGATATAGCTATGGTTAAATCCACGAGGTATGGCTGCTTTCTTTTTGCTATGGTGCTGAATGACTGAAGATTATGATTAAAGACGTACGGCATAGAGAGCAAAACCAGAGGAGCGACGACAGTGTGATAGCTGACAAATGGTCAGACGTAATAGGTGAAACACGGATTCTTGTCAATTTACCTCAAAGACCGAGGGCGCGAATGAATCAGTCGCAATATGAATCTAGATGTCACAATATAAATCTTTATTTTAATATCTGACTTTGATATCTGACTTACACTTTTCATCTTTATACTTATCTGGATGTGACACTGCTAGGCGGTACCAGCTATAGCTTTGACGTCGTGTCACATATTAATGAAGGCCCACCTGACAAGATGTTAGATGCCATAGATCGGCGTGTCAGCTAGATTCGTAACGTGTATACATACGTGCATGCGCCTTATTTACATATCTGCGACACATCTTCATTGTGCACTAAGACATGATGTAAAGCGATAAATATAACAATGAACTGTCTCATGGTGAACTTCACAGTATAAAAGCAGACCAACTTACTGAAAACCATTTAGCACAGGGAAATATTTAGCATAGGGAAACTAATATAGTCATTATACGTGAGAAAAGAAATAGTCGGCAATTTTCAACAATGTATAGAGAGAGACCTGATACATTACATGGCGAATACTCCTCTATATCACTGATGTGAGACCTGATACGATACATGGCGAATACTCCTCTGTATCACTGATGTGAGACCTGATACGATACATGGCGAATACTCCTCTGTATCACTGATGTGAGACCTGATACGATACATGGCGAATACTCCTCTGTATCACTGATGTGAGACCTGATACGATACATGGCGAATACTCCTCTGTATCACTGATGTGAGACCTGATACGATACATGACGAATACTCCTCTGTATCACTGATGTGAGACCTGATACGATACATGGCGAATACTCCTCTGTATCACTGATGTAAGACCTGATACGATACATGGCGAATACTCCTCTATATCACTGATGTGAGACCTGATACGATACATGGCGAATACTCCTCTGTATCACTGATGTGTCTACGTCACATGGCAAATACTCCTCTGTATCACTGATGTGAGACCTGATACGATACATAGCAAATACTCCTCTGTATCACTGATGTGAGACCTGATACGATACATGGCAAATACTCCTCTGTATCACTGATGTGAGACCTGATACGATACATGGCAAATACTCCTCTGTATCACTGATGTGAGTCCTGATACGATACATGGCAAATACTCCTCTGTATCACTGATGTGAGACCTGATACGATACATGGCGAATACTCCTCTGTATCACTGATGTGAGTCCTGATACGATACATGGCGAATACTCCTCTGTATCACTGATGTGAGACCTGATACGATACATGGCAAATACTCCTCTGTATCACTGATGTGAGTCCTGATACGATACATGGCGAATACTCCTCTGTATCACTGATGTGAGACCTGATACGATACATGGCGAATACTCCTCTGTATCACTGATGTGTCTACGTCACATGGCAAATACTCCTTTGTATCACTGATGTGAGACCTGATACGATACATGGCGAATACTCCTCTATATCACTGATGTGAGACCTGATACGATACATGGCGAGTACTCCTCTGTATCACTGATGTGAGACCTGATACGATACATGGCGAATACTCCTCTGTATCACTGATGTGAGACCTGATACGATACATGGCGAATACTCCTCTGTATCACTTATGTGAGACCTGATACGATACATGGCGAATACTCCTCTATATCACTGATGTGAGACCTGATACGATACATGGCGAGTACTCCTCTGTATCACTGATGTGAGACCTGATACGATACATGGCGAATACTCCTCTGTATCACTGATGTGAGACCTGATACGATACATGGCGAATACTCCTCTGTATCACTGATGTGAGACCTGATACGATACATGGCGAGTACTCCTCTGTATCACTGATGTGAGACCTGATACGATACATGGCGAATACTCCTCTGTATCACTGATGTAAGACCTGATACGATACATGGCGAATACTCCTCTGTATCACTGATGTGAGACCTGATACGATACATGGCGAATACTCCTCTGTATCACTGATGTGTCTACGATACATGGCAAATACTCCTCTGTATCACTGATGTGAGACCTGATACGATACATAGCAAATACTCCTCTGTATCACTGATGTGAGACTGATACGATACATGGCGAATACTCCTCTGTATCACTGATGTGAGACCTGATACGATACATGGCGAATACTCCTCTGTATCACTGATGTGAGGCCTGATACGATACATGGCGAATACTCCTCTGTATCACTGATGTGAGACCTGATACGATACATGGCAAATACTCCCCTGTATCACTGATGTGAGACCTGATACGATACATGGCGAATACTCCTCTGTATCACTGATGTGAGACCTGATACGATACATGGCGAGTACTCCTCTGTATCACTGATGTGAGACCTGATACGATACATGGCGAATACTCCTCTGTATCACTGATGTAAGACCTGATACGATACATGGCGAATACTCCTCTGTATCACTGATGTGAGACCTGATACGATACATGGCGAATACTCCTCTGTATCACTGATGTGTCTACGATACATGGCAAATACTCCTCTGTATCACTGATGTGAGACCTGATACGATACATGGCAAATACTCCTCTGTATCACTGATGTGAGACCTGATACGATACATGGCAAATACTCCTCTGTATCACTGATGTGAGACCTGATACGATACATGGCGAATACTCCTCTGTATCACTGATGTGAGTCCTGATACGATACATGGCGAATACTCCTCTGTATCACTGATGTGAGACCTGATACGATACATGGCAAATACTCCTCTGTATCACTGATGTGAGTCCTGATACGATACATGGCGAATACTCCTCTGTATCACTGATGTGAGACCTGATACGATACATGGCGAATACTCCTCTGTATCACTGATGTGTCTACGTCACATGGCAAATACTCCTTTGTATCACTGATGTGAGACCTGATACGATACATGGCGAATACTCCTCTATATCACTGATGTGAGACCTGATACGATACATGGCGAGTACTCCTCTGTATCACTGATGTGAGACCTGATACGATACATGGCGAATACTCCTCTGTATCACTGATGTGAGACCTGATACGATACATGGCGAATACTCCTCTGTATCACTTATGTGAGACCTGATACGATACATGGCGAATACTCCTCTATATCACTGATGTGAGACCTGATACGATACATGGCGAGTACTCCTCTGTATCACTGATGTGAGACCTGATACGATACATGGCGAATACTCCTCTGTATCACTGATGTGAGACCTGATACGATACATGGCGAATACTCCTCTGTATCACTGATGTGAGACCTGATACGATACATGGCGAGTACTCCTCTGTATCACTGATGTGAGACCTGATACGATACATGGCGAATACTCCTCTGTATCACTGATGTAAGACCTGATACGATACATGGCGAATACTCCTCTGTATCACTGATGTGAGACCTGATACGATACATGGCGAATACTCCTCTGTATCACTGATGTGTCTACGATACATGGCAAATACTCCTCTGTATCACTGATGTGAGACCTGATACGATACATAGCAAATACTCCTCTGTATCACTGATGTGAGACTGATACGATACATGGCGAATACTCCTCTGTATCACTGATGTGAGACCTGATACGATACATGGCGAATACTCCTCTGTATCACTGATGTGAGGCCTGATACGATACATGGCGAATACTCCTCTGTATCACTGATGTGAGACCTGATACGATACATGGCAAATACTCCCCTGTATCACTGATGTGAGACCTGATACGATACATGGCGAATACTCCTCTGTATCACTGATGTGAGACCTGATACGATACATGGCGAGTACTCCTCTGTATCACTGATGTGAGACCTGATACGATACATGGCGAATACTCCTCTGTATCACTGATGTAAGACCTGATACGATACATGGCGAATACTCCTCTGTATCACTGATGTGAGACCTGATACGATACATGGCGAATACTCCTCTGTATCACTGATGTGTCTACGATACATGGCAAATACTCCTCTGTATCACTGATGTGAGACCTGATACGATACATAGCAAATACTCCTCTGTATCACTGATGTGAGACCTGATACGATACATGGCAAATACTCCTCTGTATCACTGATGTGAGACCTGATACGATACATGGCGAATACTCCTCTGTATCACTGATGTGAGACCTGATACGATACATGGCAAATACTCCTCTGTATCACTGATGTGAGACCTGATACGATACATGGCGAATACTCCTCTGTATCACTGATGTGAGTCCTGATACGATACATGGCGAATACTCCTCTGTATCACTGATGTGTCTACGTCACATGGCAAATGGCATATATATATATATATATATATATATATATATATATATATATATATATATATATATATATATATATATATATATATATATATATATATATATATATATATATATATATATATATATATATATAGCACTGTATAAACGACCGAATATAACCGTATAAGCGTCATGTCCGACATTCGTATTCCATTTGTAGTCCGTAAAGGGCGTTCCAAGTCGATAATCGCAAGATCCATTTCCAAAACAACGTTTGACAAACGTATGTAAGAAATTATACAAATAGGAAATAAAGCCTGTAACACCCAAGAGAGAAGCGGTCATCAGTTTTCAATGAATGACAGACAGTGCAAAACAGCTGACAAGTAGTATTACAGCTAGATGTAACAGTTAGGCTACATTAAATCATACCGGTTGAATGAAGCGATGTTCAGCCCTGTTTCCTGTTTTACTATTTATATATTGTTTCTTACATATCGTTTTGGGAACTTCTGTTTTATGTTGCTTTTGGAATTTGGCCTCACGATTATACTTGGAGCATCCCTTAAGTTGATGGCTTAAACCAGAGCGGGGGCCTCCGTGTTTCAGCTGGTCAGCGCGCTAACGCAGCGTAATGACCCAGGAGTCTCTCACCAGTGCGGTCGCTGTGAGTTCAAGTCCAGCTCATGCTGGCTTCCTCTCCGGCAGTACGTTGGAAGGTCTGCCAGCAACCTGCGGATGGTCGTGGGTTTCCCCCGGGCTCTGCCCGGTTTCCACCCACCATAATGCTGACCGCCGTCGCACAAGTGAAATATTTTTGAGTACGGCGTAAAACACCAATCAAATAAATAAACCAGAGAGGTATACGAATGTTGAACTTTTA
The DNA here is from genome assembly GCF_032854445.1 of Liolophura sinensis. Classification (NCBI taxonomy): domain Eukaryota; kingdom Metazoa; phylum Mollusca; class Polyplacophora; order Chitonida; family Chitonidae; genus Liolophura; species Liolophura sinensis. Next base: position 29,571,183 of record NC_088302.1, on the reverse strand, counting down.
ATGTTTACATTAAAACCACCAGTCAGGATGAAATCAGTGTTGCACTGTTTTTAATCAGATGCACCATAACTTTTGCGAAAATAAATTATGCTAGGTTGCTGAGGATTTTTTTTTCTTTCATTTTTTGTCAGTTAGTTTTTTTTTTATCTTATTTGTCAGCTGTCTGATGAGAGTGAATGTATGCAATAAAGCAGTCACCTGGTATGACCTTTAGCACAGGCAACAGTCGAAATACTGCACGTTGCAAAGGTCATCAGAGCCGATGATCAACGACAGTAGAAAATGGTTAAAGTCATAAACGGTTCACAAATGACCTTTGACTTACAACAGATAAGCCGTAGAGGTCTTGGGGGAAATCGATCAGGGGAATGGATCATTGCGTTAATAATGGTAAATGTAGATGGCTGTCAATACTCATGCATTGTGAATATCTCATCAAGCGTAGGATACATGTCATGATACATAACGAAAAGCTTGGACGAGGACAGAGCGGGTGTTGGGCAAGGGGAGACTGTTCGAACAACTGACCCTAATTTAATGCTCAGAGTAGTCTCCCTTATTTAACAATTTTACACGGTTTTGCACGTATCATTTGCATGCATTACTGTATTCGCATCATAAGTTCCATTGTTTGGGGTATTATTCCAAGGCAGATTCGACAGGATTCTGTGAACATGATCAGTTAGGGGGCATGCGATGTGCTACTATTCAAACATTTACATGAACAGTTAGAATCAAACCATAACTGAGGTAAATCAACGAGACCGTATTTCACGTTTGACCATTTGCCAATTTTCACGCTGTTGTCTCCGCTTTGGCTTTACTCTCTATGCTGTAAGTATTTTGTAATATTATGTTGTAATATTTATACTCACTCAACTAACTGCCAATGTGTCTAATTTAATGGAATAAACGACACTTATACAGCCATTTTCCCAGGATGGGATGTGGTATATGTAAATATAATATCTTGTCGGCATTATAGGGAAACACCAAGTTGTCCACTGTGAGATAAAATTAAGGTCATGCTGGCTTCCCCCGCGGTCGGAGATTTCAAAACTTACGTATTAGCACCTTGTTGGTGACTCTACTGGCCCGGTAAGGAAAAAAACAAAGGCCGGGAAAGTTAGCTATTTACTCGACAATAAAATACAAAGATTACAGCATGTAGAATAGAGATGGAGCAGTAACGACAATGTGATTGTTGGTAAATGTTCACTTGTAACCGATGAAATGCGGCCTCTTGTCAGTTTACCTCAGTTTGGAGTCTTATTCTAACTGTTTAGACAAATGCTTGAATAGTAGCAACTTAAACAACCCCGTAGAACAATGGCTTAACAAAACCACAAACAATAAGCAATCATATAAGCAGGGTTGGACCACTTTTGACATTAAAAGCGTGATTTTTAATAACAAGTTTTTCAGTCAGTTCTCTCTTTGTACAACACCACGACCCTTGGCTAACAGAAATATATGTCTTGGAAATAGAAATATATGGATGCGGATTGTTCTCTTTGTCAGTGCTTAACTAGAGGACTACTTTGACAAGTTTGCTCTATTTACTACCAAGAAGATGAAAATGGCTCTACTAAAGTAGAACATAGACCAGATCGCCATTTAGACTCGTACCTAATGTCTCCCAGAGGAAGAAAGTCAAAGGAAGATAAATGTGTAATGGCAATAGAAATTCTGCAGATTTATCTACTATTGCGAGGAATAAACAGTTTCATTCACGGTCGGTTGGTATGAATTTCATAGGCAAGTCTTTCTTAATCGCTTCGAATCTCGCAAGCATTCTAGACTAATAATAAATGCCGGTTACACAGTGGCACACGTGATCACTGTTAAATAGTTTACCACGTCAGCTCCAGTAAAATATGTACAACGTGAATGTATTAAGCTCTTAGAGAATCAGCAATACTTTGTCAAGAATAGAACTCTGTTAATCTGTTAATTGTCAACTTGAAGATACATGATTTTCAACTGTCAGTCATTTCCGCAAAGTCTTAAGGATTTCTGCTGGATGACTTGCCATCGGCTGCTTTCCAGGATGTGGTTTGCAGTTTATGCCTGGAAATGTCAAGAAAAATGCGCTGACTGAACATATCGATAAGATCGCAGAAATCTAACATAAAAGTTTTTCACCACCTGCGAGAAAATTTCGACAGTTTCATGACACTTTTTATCACTCTCTGAAGCGTTTCCGCGCATGATCAAGACATGGTTTCTATCAGAGAGTCCAACTGGAGTGTCTGTCAGGTACTGCCTGAAACCATTCACTGTTTTATTTCCACTGGAGAGCAAAATAACCATTGGAGAGCTGTTTCCAGTTTCCTGTTTCCTGTTTTACGTCTAGTTGACAGTTAAAATGATTTGATATGAGGTTCAAAGCTCTGTGCAGTCAAAACAACTTATGTTTTATTGTACATCAAAACACACACACACAAAAAGGAGACAACGCCGCGTTTGGGGTCACAAATGGGTTCAAAAGAAAAGGTGAGCTTGGCTCATACCGTGCTGTGATAAATGTATACCAGGGGAATAGCTTTACACCGCGGGGAAAAGTTTTTCATAGGTTTTCGAAATTTATACATGCAGCTGTATTCATCAGTTTTGCCTAATTTGTTTTTGTGTCTGTTATTTTGCTTTTGGACATACTTTACATTCCTTAGACTCTATGAATCAATGTAAACCCATAGAAAATGCTAACACTTTCGAATGGCACTATAAATAAATAATGGCAATACGGACTATGTTACGAGGCGATGTTGCTATGAAAAGCGTTGTTGAAATAGTAATCTCTGACGCTACGAGTATTGGATCTAGGCAGTGAAAGCGGGAACTCCGATGTAGCGATACTGCAATGCTGGCAGTACACGACTTCCATATTCGTTTCCCAATAGATCATAGAGTTGAGTCTATGCTTGTGATTTTAAGACAGATAGTGTCTCGTGTATTCACCTAAAGGTTTTGAGTAATTCTAGACCACTGATGTCATATTTATTGGAATTAGCATCACAGCATTTTTTCACCTAACTGCTTCAGCCATGATGCAAGGTGACGTGTAATTTGTTACTATTTAAGTGAAGAATTTGAATAAATCCTGAGTGAGGTTAACTGACAAGAGACCCGTAAAATGTAAGCATTTGCTAGGTAACACTGACCTGGCTAACTCTGGTTTTACTCTCTATGCTGTTTGTCTCTAATTGTATCGAACCACCTAGCAGATACACTCGTTGTATAATGGCATCAAGGCTGTTTTGTAATAGTACTACTGGTTGATCAAAGGCGAATGAAACCCATACGTCAACTAATAACTTCTTTCAATGGCATTTAGAAGTTGAGATGGTATACATAACAAATATATGGATCACAGCTTCTTTTCATTTAGTGATCGACGTTTCGGTATAGACACTAATACTGTTATCAAGCATGATGATTCTAATTCCAACACCCCCCCCCCCCACCCCAACCCCAGCCTACAGTGATCTCATCTCAGCAGATAAACACTAGACTACCAGCCAACATGGCTCACACCTTTGCCCATAGTTGTTAATGTCCATTGTTTATCTGATGTATGTTTCGTCTATTGTACGTTTCATCTGTTGTTCATTTACTTAATCAGCAATGTACCCTCTCTTATCAGTCTTGTCAATCTGTTGTCGTCTATTGTTCATACGTTGAAATCAACAACCTAGCCTCTCTTTAAATACCCATTGCTGTCACCAGTTGATCATTATGCTTAAGAACGGTATTAGTGCCTATACCGAAACGTCGCTCACTGAATAAAAAGAAGGCTGGGATCCATATATTTGTTAGGTTGTCAGTTAATAAACTCCAAGGCATACCTCGTTGGATTAAGTTACACTCTTTTGTTATTTCTTTTTCTGACCGAATCTAATTAATGAAAGTTATTGCGTTATTATTTAAGATTCTATTACCAATGTAATGAGATGAAATGATATTGGGTTACTCTGTTCTTCTGTTTCTGACTGCTTTACGATAGTTTTTCTACTGCAACCAGTTTCTGACTTTGCCGTTGCCATGCAGAAGATTACACCCGACAAACCTCGTGTTTTATGCTTGGATGCCACTAGTTTTATTAGATGACACAAACCATATTGTCTAAGTAGCATACATATAGCACTCACCAATTCGGGCGTTAAGATCTCTGACACTATGCTTCATAACTGTGTTAAATTCCGCTTATCCAGGGGCTAGGGACCATATATTCGTCGTGTGAATTTAGATCGCTACGTTGGATAAACGAACAGTTGCAATCAGAGGCAAAAAATACCATCGTTTGGTCATCTAAAACTGCTAGTGTAAACTAAAGTGATTTGGGTACTGATTTCACTCATTTACCCAGAACATTGCCTGCGTCTTTCCAGCATCGCATACAATTTAAGACTGTCGAATGTCTGTTTTGACGCCAAGACTCCACCGAGTTTAACGATTTCAGTGTCGGTTGTGTTTTTTCTTTTATGCATGAGTCTAAGTCTTTTGTCTAAATACCATGTCCAAAACTGGAAAATCGTGCTAACAGTTAAACAGTCACGCTAACTGTAACGATGAAATGACGAACATGACGAAGCAAAGCTAAAAAATCGGAACGTTTGAAACAAGCAAAGAACCATAACGAATGAGACTGTTTTCTAGAATGCTGTCGTTGAATCATACCAAGGTATGGACAAATTTACAGAGTATTCTCCCTTACATTGATTAGCGCCACCTGGGTCTGCGGTGATACCTTTGAGAAGACGGTGAGTTTTTCTGCAAACTCTAACCGGATACCGTTTTACTTTTTAGTTTCAGCCACTAGTTGACTATGTAATTTTAAACTGAATATTATTTTTTATTTGGCATAAGCTTAACATTGCACATAAATGATATTGCATGGCTCACCCTTCGTAAGGTTGGTGGATGTTGATCAATGACATCTTGAACGTTAGGTTCAAATATATATGTTTTTAAGATATGTGCTACGTCAAGCCAGGTAGCTGTAAGGCTGGCATAGTACAACGGTCGAAACGGGTGTAAATGCACCTATATATAGTCAATCATGCGGTATTAAATTTTCAGACAGAATTTCCCTGTTATGACATGACGCCGCTAACTGCATGTGTGTTTAGTAACGCTTGTGGCATAATGTATTGAGAACGTTGTCCTGGGTTCAGCGATGATCGTGTCTAGACAGTTTATTACACTGGCGAAGCTTAAGAAGCGAATTGTTCACGCTTGAACGATGCCCAACGCTGTACAACTGTAAACAACAACGACCACGACCTGTCTGGACACGTTGTACGACACACGCCACCTCTACCAATAGCTTTAACCGCGTGTTTCTGAGTGTGCTGGAATCAACAGTTAATGCGTTTCATGTGTTCATTCTTAAGACAATATTTAATCTATATTTCAGAAAAGGCTTGACGAACACACATTCCTTATAACATCAACTGAAAATTCCGATTTATGTCTGCGAAAGGACAAATATTCTGGGAGTCCATCGATATGCTACATTCTAGTACGCCTACGGGGACAACATCTGCTAGTGTATATATCCAAGACAGCCATGTGCGTATACTGTAGCGTTTTGTCTACGGACGACGATTGCTCTGTTAATATCGAGTGTTATAGGAATGTAACAAGACTATAAAAAATGTCTTTGCAATATTAATGAAATATACAAAACGAAGATATAACTAAGTCAAAACATAACAAATGTAACAAATATAGAAAAAATATAGAGCAATGGAAACAGCTGCATATAATAAATGTTACCCTTGATGGTTGTTAGACTTAAGGCAGGTTCTCATCACTTACACGTACGTTGAATGGTCTGACAGCAATCTGCCGATGACTCGTGGGTTTTCCGCGGGCTCTGCGCAGTTTCCTTCGACCATAATGTTGACCGCCGTCATATACGTGAAATATTCTTGAGAACGGCGTGAAACACCAATCAAAAGAATAAAACGCCATCCAAAAGAACAAAACACCAATTAAAAGAATAAATCATCACTGAAATTGATGTTTTTGCAGGTAAGAGGGAATTACATATCGTAGTGAAAGTTATGTATATAAATGGGGTGGTTATAAACTTGAAGCTTGTACGGTCTTCTTTTGAGACAGACATGGTTACGATGAATTGATTTACCGCCCTGAAATCCTGTTGACATGATCGCCAGCGTTTCATCCAGGCTGGCGGCACATCAAAGAGTTTTACGTGATGACAAAATCATGGAGTGCGGATATATTGCTAGGGCCTGTTGACAGACTAGATTGGGATCTGCAATAGAGTCGTCACTGTCACAGAACCCTTGAACCCTTGTGGGAAACTCTCATCGATCCTGAGCACAATGCAAATGTTATAGAAACCAACTCAGGAACTGAGCTAAGTAAAACATAACCTGGAAAATCCAAGCTGACAGTCTGGAGGACTTGAAAACATTCAGAAGATTATATTCACATGTATAATTTGGATGACAGTATGAACATATCATATCAGTATTTTCTCTGTATTTCTAATACTGCGTGTATACAAGTTAACATTTTGGCTGAACCTTCACTTGCTTGACTGCGTTGTTAGAAACTTTTGCAAACTAATAAATCAAACGTTGTTATCCCTATGCAAACCCGGTTGTGTTACTCTGTTTACTTTTAAATGACTCATATGGAACAATTATAAGAGCAGATCAGTTAGAGCGCACCAGTTCCAAAACTCCAAACATTTCATAATTCATGCTTTCCCCATATATACACAGGTGTACATTCTAGCTTCAGTCCTTTGCACGACGACATACCCTGAAGAGGCCGTTGAAAAAGACGATTGTCAACACATATACTAGATCTCGATTGGACAACAGATACCCTATAATTTGCTTGCGGTAGTCGACTATTTTAATTTGAAGCCTCCGAACAGCAGATTTGAGAATTTACCGTTAACCTACGTGATAATGGCCTCCCTTTGCTGATGGAAATGGCCGTTTGAAGTCATCTGCCGAGGCATAACTGGTATACTCGACTTTTAATGCTTCTCACCATGTTCGTCTAAACGGAAGCGATGTGGGAGTATTGGGGTTTGCTCTGGACATAAAACTCTGAATAAACGGTCAGGAAATTGCAGTACCCTGGGAACCGAATGTTCAAAAGATTTGCCCAGTGTAGTGCTGCGATAAATGCTCAGTTTTGGGCACTGCACAGAGCACCCGGTGAAATGGGCCAATAATTTAGAGCAGTGAACGTTAACAACTTACTATATGTTCTTGGGATGTGTGAAACTATATTCTTAAATGTTGCAAGAAAGTTGTAGAAAACGCATTTTTTATTAGCTAGTCATTCAGTATGAATTCATATCAAAGATATGACAATCTTCGCTCTGCATTGCTGTGTACACAGCTGCATGCGGATTCTAGATTACATGTATGGTGTGTCAATCAGTTTACCTGGATGAGACAAATTCCTCGAACGTTAGACTGCGCAAACGGATCACGAGCCTGGTCGATATCAACACGACCTCACAATCATTGAGAGCGCGGTAATCCATAACTTCTCTATATCCAACGTGGAGGTCGAACTGCCATTTTTTATGTCCTAGCGATTGAAAAACAAGCTTTTTAAACACCTGGCCTCGGCAAGGTACCGAACTCAGATATGAGAAAAATGCATCGTTGGGGACATAAAGCTATGATATAGGTGGCTGTATATGACTGTTTATGGACGAAGGTAATATAACAGTCACAGATGTTCTTATCCGGAGAACAGTATTGCTTTCCTGAATGTTCAGTAACAGATTGACCCGCCTAAATGGGCTGTTAAAAGCTAATGTCGGATGTTTTTGAAAACGTCTGCAGGGTTTATAGTTTTGTCAGTGTTGTTTTGACGTGTACGATGCAGATTTTAAAACCACAACAGAAAAGGGAACTCAAATCTGTGGATTTTTCAAATGTCCGGGACAAAAGCGGTCAACAATAAAGTTACGTTGCGTACTAACAGCCTTCAATCCAGCTGTATACACTGATTGTCTGTTTGGCTTTGAAGCCGTGTACCGAGACAGTCGACAAAATAGAACTCCATCAGTCTATCTCTAATCTATATCACTGCAGTAGAGTGTCTCGCAGTTCAGGGGCTCTGCTAGAGGAAGTGATTGAAACAGTGATAATATTACCTCAGTAATGTGACAAAATGGCCTTTAGCGAAACAAATCAATATTTCATTTGGTTTATAGTAGAGTGAGTAAGTGAGAACCTTTCTAATCAGTTTGGACATTTCACCTGTGTGCAAAACAACGAAGACGAGGGCCTTGTGAAAACACCGGTGTAACTATATACAGTCTTCGTAAACAGGTTCGTATATAACAATTCTTTCCTTAAATCCTTGAATAGTTTTTACTCCTATGTGATGAAACGTAGTATAAATAAGGAAGTAAGAAGTAAGATCCATCAATGATACAGCTGCGGTGAAAACATGTACCTTGAAAAAATTTCAACGTAGGTTAGACTACCAAAATTGGCGATTCCATAGAGTATCATGTTACATATTTTGTAATAAACGGATCAAAAGTATTTTTAGACATTATAGAAATATGGAAAAAACGCCTAAAATACGCTTGCCTTTGTCTAACATAACAGAAATATTAAGCATATCCATTGCTAAGTCATTTAGCTACATATTGCTCATGGGCACGTCAATGGAACGTTCGAGTCATGGTAAATTAAGCCAGTTTATAAATGGCATCGTACATAGGCAGGTTATTTAACAGGTTAAGAAAGTGGACAATGGCCCGTGCAAACCATTACAGTTTTATACACCTGATAATTTACAGTCAAAAAAATTGATCTGTTAATTTAAACAGAAAGTCTGTTGTCTGAGTGATGGTACAATGTATTGTCAGACCGTTATTTCGTATTATGGTGTATTTAGCATAATATCCTGTTTAATAGAATCTTTATGTTGAATTAATAGAATATATGTGTTATAACAGAATAATCTGTTACAATAGCAGAATACATTCTACCATCACATACTTTCCGTTAAAATGAGCAGATTATGTTTTTTAGTGTAATCCAGAGCTGTGCCATTGCTAGCTGGATTCGAATATGCAATCATTGTCAACGGGAGATACAATGGCCCCAAGCGTAGGGCTTTTTATCAGTCGGGCAGCCATTCCTCAGTTAAAGTAATGGTATACAAGTCTGCATTCTAACAGCTACTTGTATAGGCAGCAGGTGATGTGATGCGAATATTAAACTTTGCCGCTTCTTCGGATCTGTTGACGAACATCCGTTATAATTGTCAGCACGGTGCCTAGCATAACTCCGTACTTTAGCCAGCCTGCAAAAGGGTGGTATTGAAACCCGAATCTAGACACATTTGTAAAAGCCATGTCCAATAATGTGGCGACAATGACAGGCATATATTAGCTGATTCCCGCACACCTGCCATTGCTAGCTGGATTCGAATATGCAATCATTGTCAACGGGAGATACAGTGGCCCCAAGCGTAGGGCTTTTTATCAGTCGGGCAGCCATTCCTCAGTTAAAGTAATGGTATACAAGTCTGCATTCTAACAGCTAAACCTGTATAGACAGCACGTGATGTGAAGCGAATATTAAACTTTGCCGCTTCTTCGGATCTGTTGACGAACATCCGTTATAATTGTCAGCACGGTGCCTAGCATAACTCCGTACTTTAGCCAGTCTGCAAAGGGGTGATATTGAAATCCGAATCTAGACACATTTGTAAAAGCCATGTCCAATAATGTGGCGACAATGACAGGCATATATTAGCTGATTCCCGCACACCTGTCATAACGAAAACTGGTTGCGAGCGTTGATAGGGATTTCCTAACAGTTATGGTGATTAATGGTTCTTTTCTCGCATGTACAAACAGGATGTAGCAATCCAGAAAAAAGAGGATGGAACAAAATCATGACAAACAGCCCAACATCGGCCTTCATGGTAGTGCATTTGCTTAGCAACGCCTCGTCTCAGAGAGATGTCACAATCAGCGGAGAGGCAAATTTATGTTTAGTATTTAAGCAAAGTACATTTGAACAGACGTGTTTCCTTGTTAGAATAATTTTAAACGTTTAACGTGAAACTTTTCCACTTTAATACATAATGCTGGAGGATAACGGAGCTCCTAGAGTAAAGTGCCTTCCTTTCGCCAGGTACTTGATAAACCTCCTGACTCAAATATGCAACGGCCAAGTGGTTAGCGTGCTAGCGCAGCACAGTGGCCCAGGTACCTCTGACCAAAGCGATCGCTGTAAACTTAAGTCCAGATCAAGCTGGCTTCCGTTCCCGTCGTCCGTACAAAGGTCTGCCAGCAGCCTGCAGATTGTTCTGCCCAAATTCCTCCCACCATAATGCTTGCCGCCGTTGTAAGAATGAAGTATTGTTAAGTGCAGTGTAAAACTCCAATCAAATAAATAAATCCAAACCGCGGGCCGCAGCTGTGTTCATGTTGCGGTGGGAACGACGCCTTAGATTGATGAGCCAGCGACAACTCCTTAGTAACATTGAAATAAATGATATCACCTACAAGTATTAGATTATGCGTATAAATTGACTCCTTTTCTTTATACCTTATAGCAACTTTCATACATGGAGACCAGGTCCATTTAACATGACATGGCCAGTAGACCTTCTCTTGGTACTTTTTCTACACTTTATAAATGAACTCAGCGCTATCTGGACTGCTGTATTGTGAGAAAAGCACTGCTGAACTTGTGTTGTAACAAACTACACAGTCAAGTAATTATTTTGCTACATGTTAAAGCACGTTCTATTTTATCTCATATAGGGTATGTTGGATTGCTAAGCCATGTAGTAACCCTATAACGTTTAGGTATCCGGGCATGTTTCACATCAACAGCTGTAATCCACCCGCCTTGGCTTCTTGTACGTCATCGATTGTAAATAGGGGCTCAAGGGATTGGAAAACAAGCATAGGCCTTCCTTAAATCTATTTTTGCTTCCCTGATACCATTTGGCTGCTTCCAATCGACCCATTACTCCATCAATTCGTGTCGAACTTACTCCTGAGGGCTGTGGGGCAGTATTTGACGGGGGAGACTGTAACGATCGGAGCGAGTCGGCCGATTCTCGTGTCTGTCCGGGAGGGTAACCAAGTGAAGATGACGAATGTGGCCGCCTTTGGCGTTTTATCAGGAGATATCGTTCCTGCCCCGACCGCAATCGCATTGTCCGCCGTGAATGAAATTTCTCGGACAACCAGAGAGCATGCAATTGACTGTTGGTTTTATACTCAGTCAGAGTGATTCACTTAGTAACCAGCCACACCCCCACTGATTTATTTGATTTGATTGGTGTTTTACGCCGTAATCAAGAATATTACACTTATACGACGGCGGCCATCATTATGATGGGTGGAAACCGCGCAGAGTCCGGGGGAAACTCACGACCATCCGCAGGTTGCTGACAGACATTCCCATGTACGGCCGGAGAGAAAGCCAGCATAAGCTGGACTTGACACTCCCACTGAAGCCGATGACAGTTTGCGCAAACTGGGCTCGATAAATGATAAAGCAGACGTAACTGATTGTTATCATGATGGACTTCGATGATATTACAAGTGATCATATATTGAAACCTTCACAGTTATGATTGACCATAACAGTTGCGGTCTAAATCAAGCTACATAATATTACCCGGTACCCGGTTATAACTATACATATTGGTGTGTTTGAATGAGAATGCTACTATGTCACAGAATTATACCCATGGGAGCCCCGCCCTACATGTAGCTCCACAATGTTACTAGGTATTCAGAGAATTATACCCATGGGAGTCCCGCCCTACGTGTAACTCCAAAGTGTTAGTAGGTATTCACAATATTATACCCATGGGAATCCCGCCCTACATGTATCTCCACAATGTTCCTAGGTATTCACAGAATTATACCCATGGGATCCCGCCCTTCATGTAGCTACATAATGTTACTACGTTGTCACAGAGTTATAACCATCGCCACGATATGGCTGAGATATTGCCTATGTGGCGTTAAGCCATAATCATTCATTCATTCAGTTATAACCTTATAACCATGGTTTCCAACCTTACACTAAGTGGTTAACTGATTATATTCCACCTTACACCGTACTCAACAACATGTCACTTATACGACGGCGGTCAGCATTATGGTGGGAGGAAACCGGGTAGAGCCCCAGGGAAACCCACGATTATCTGCAGTTTGTGGACAAACCTTTTCATCAGACAAAAAATTTGAGAACCCTATAGTATATTACGAACCGATGGCGTTTTCGTCTGGAATCTGAACGATTGTAGTGGAGATTAACCCAAACAGCAGAAATAAGTATTTGCACGGAACGAACAAAATCCATGGTGATATCATCGTCCATTTGAAGTATTGCTTCATTGTAACGGCTTATGAAGCTTTGTCATTATTATGAATACACTGAAAACAAAATCTGTTAGACATAACAGAAACTATGTTGTCTGATTGATGCAGGAACGTATTATCTTATTGCAGCAGATTATCCTGTTGATTAAAACACTATAAAATAGAGATTGTATTAGATTTACAGATATTATGTTGAATGTGACACAGTATTATCTTACAGAAAAAGTGTTATGTTTCTTATCAGAGTAAAGGTAGACTATTGATTTTGAGGTCACTGGTCCAAAACCATATAAGCGTTTTCATCCAGTTAACATACCAAGAATTTATGTTCTATCAACTGTAAAGTGTTCTATAATTAGTAAAGTTGATTACCTTCCACAATGGGGTGGATAAAGTTATTTTTGTCAAAGACCTACAAGACAACAACAAAAATGAAGTGAAAAAAATTATTTGCTTGAAATTAAAGGTGCGTGACAGGATGGATTTTGATCTTCATGCGATAGGTGATTTCTTATCTTACCTCACGTCCTTCGCACTACGGTTACCTCGAAACACGATACACAAACGCTCTGGCGTATCGATGTTCTTCTTAGCCAATGCTATACATGGTGTTCTTGATGGATAAGTTTTCGATAAATGCATTACCTTTCCAGTTTGTTCGATCTACGCACCATAAGGGGCCCCGTGCTGGCAGTTCACCTGGCAGAGACCGCACTGAAACCATTGTCTGGCTGCCAGTCGTTGAATGGTCGTCTCGGACCAGTCAATACTGTCACTGATCTAATAGGCGTTATACCGGCGCTAATTAAAGAACACTCATTGTATGGAATTCTCGAGCCAATTCGAACAAGTTTGCTGTCAAACTTTTATCATGGAGATCAGCTTTTCATTGCCTGTTTCTTTTTTCCACTGTTAATCGATTAATGGCGAATCACGTAAGCAGGCACACAACACAGGTATTCGATGTTATTTTTTTTTTTTTTTTTTACTGTCTCCCGTATTTCGACAACCATTCATAGAAAGACACCTGAATATACAGCTGATGTATAACATACATTTGCCAAAATAAAACTTCGAATGATTTCTCAGATTAACTCAAAGCTGTCCATCAAACCATGTGAACATGTTAAGTGCCTAGTTCCATAAAGGACTGCAGAGTGTGTAAATCCTTTCCTTACTACTGGTTTGTGTACTAACCAAAACTTGTGCCGCAGTAATAGTTCAGAGGCTACTTTCACAATATTTCGTATGTCATATTTCTCTTGACTCTGCTCGTTAAAGGCGTTATCAAGGCCGTTTTTATAGGCCTACCTCGTAAGTTTTGTCCTTGTAAAACATTTCATGTATCGTGAGTTATGTATAAATAGGCCTATGTGACAAAATGACTCGCAGATGTCAGTCACCTGTGATTCGGTTTCCACAGCCAAGGTCACATATGGCTTGAGATCAACAATACATAAACCTATTCTGTATGGGTTAATGTACATGTGGGTTGAACGAAACAACCTTGTTTACATGTATATGTGAATTTGGAGTTACTGTAAAAAAAGTTATGATTTATTTCAGATAGATCTGATGTTATGTGAGCTTCCTTGAGACTTCGTCTCCAAACCGTCTGTTAGAGATTGAGCAGTTGACAGTGTAAATATAGATTGTATAAGAGTAAATTGTCTTTCATCTTACATTATCAATAAGGAGCTAAGTCTGTTAAACGATAAATGGATGCATTGTAAACATGGCAGTATAGCGGACCGACGGCATAATGACTTGGATGTAATGGAAAAAAATGTCCAGTTGCAATTGATCAGTAAATCGCAGCTACGAATGTATCTCAGTTCGACATTTTCAGGGTTGATTTTGTCCGTTGTGTGGACTGATATTTTTTTCGCGTTTCTAACGTCCTGATCTGACCGCAATTTTCATGGACGATTTGTCACGATTGAAAAAAAAACAGTACCTGGTTGCATCATTGTTGCTGTTTCCATTAGGCTTTGGACGTAATGAGTATGTAAGAGACAACGGACTGTACATAATGTGAAAGCAAACTATTATTTTGTATAATTACAATTACAAATTATTATTTGTATTGTTGTGAAAAGGCGTTCAGCTTAATATTTGGAATGAAACTATATGCACTGGGAAATGTTCTCTGATCATCGTTGGTATCCTTTTTCATATGTCCATCAATTGTTATTAAACTGCTAACAGCGAATCCACTGACATCTGTGGAAATTTCCTCGGGGTCATCTTTTCCAGTTATTTATACCTTATTCACATTTTTGCGTGATTTCCATATTGTTTATCAATTAATCGTTACTGTTTCAATCGATGGGTTGCTGACGATTGGTGTTACATTTATATACACTCTAAAAATAATCTTTTAAATTTATAGACCACTTTACTGTCTGAGTGATAACAGAATATATTATGTTATTGCTACAGAATATTCTGTTAAATATTGCAGACTTGCTCTGTTATTCCAACAGAATGCCATTGTCAGCGCAAGTGGGTATTCAAAGCGAATACGGAAATGTCCTGGCAATCACATTAGTATCAACATGGTTAGTTTCATCTCTTCTTTCCCCGACACTTAACACTGTGACATGGAGCTCGATTGGTTCGAGGGTAAAGTGACCGACATTTGTTTTCATGAGAGATCACAATCTAGTTTCTGAAAAGTCACGCATCTAAGAGAATGCAAATAGAAAATGACGGACAGAAATCCGTGGAAAACTCTATACCGGGATTTCCAGCGAATACAGATAAAGGTTTAACGAAAGACTCGTACAAGACAATGCATCCAAAATCACGAGTCAACCCGTACAACACCAAAAAAACATAGCGGCTACTTTATGCCAGTAGCCTGATAGAGTTGTCTTGAACGAGTTGTCCCGATATTTGGGAAGAGTTATACGAGTTGTCTTGTACCAGTTGTCCTGAGATCTTGGACGAGTTGTCTTGTATGAGTATAGTTCGTTGAACGAGGTGATCCGATACCAGCACTTCTCTGTATTTGCTTTTCAGAAGAAGCTTAATTCTTTGAAAAAGTTCTGGATTTCATTTCGTAAATCTTTACTATCCTCGATTAGACAGTTTGAAGAGAACAATTGGGAACCGAGACCGAAACTCACCTCAATCACCATGGAGCACCTTGTAGGTCGTAACTGCGCATACGGAAGTTTCAAATTTAGTTTGTTCATGCGAGTCTTGCAGAGATGAAGTAGCGATGGCCATGAATGACGCATATTACACGTAGCCCATCACTCTAACGTCCTGTGTTCAGGTTGATGGGGTATAATATAGTGCATATTATGTTGCAGTAACAGAAAATTATTCTACATACTAACAACACAATATTATATATATGAAAAAGTCAACAGATTGGTTCTGAGAGTGTAGCTCATTTGCCATACCAAAATAACTTACCTTGGGTCCTCAAACTGGGATAGAACAGATGGTGTAATCGCGAATTTATCGATAATTTTTAAGAGAGCATTTATCTTTATATTATCAAGCCGACAAGACCTTCTCTGAAGAAGATAACCATTATCAGAGATATGGTGTGAGATACATAGCCTTAATAAAAACCACATGTAGGCGTATAAAATGATAGCATTGATGGTTAAAACCTGTGGTTTCTGTTGTTCTTTCTGCGTCATCCACAAAGGGAAAGTCTGCATTACGACCTCAGCATCTCAGACTGACCGCTGGGATTTATGCACGATAACCCCAGCCTTCATACGCACGCTTTTATAAAACTGTATAGGTCTGAAAACTATTTCACCTCTTCTATTTCTGCAGTTATTTCAGTAAATTCTGAAAACTTATACAAACTCCCGCTTGAATTAAGTTCGTCATATACAAATGGTCCTCGACATATTTATCCAACATGGACAAGTATATTCACTGGTTGACAGGAAACGTATGAGTTCTTCACCAAAAAAAGCTGCTAAAATGACAACTGTATCCTGGAAAAACAGTCTGATTCTTCATCAAAACAAAGACAGAATCAAAAAAGACCTATCAAAAAAAGACAGAAGAAGTTAATGCGAAGCTCTAATGGTTACAAGTTAACAAGTACTTGATTTATACCAGGTGTATACCGTGCGGTTTAGATAACATCATACAAGGTTTTGTATTTGTCTCATTTCTGACGCGTCATCCAATATGGACGGATTGGTTTGCGCGAGAGAATCCCGCCTGTTGACTATCCCGCAGATGTACGGTATCAATAGAATCGTCACAAAGCATGATCGATGACTACCACAAACGTGGATGAAAAGCAGCCGGGCCAGGTAATGCAAAAACACAACAACCCTGTGTGAACAGCGAACAATGAGTTAAATCTAGAAATACCTGAAAGGTATAGCCAGACCTACAACGAAAGCACTGGACAAACACACGAACACGCCAGTGTTCTGCCACAAAGAAAAGTATGGATCAAAAATGAAATATCAACATGACAAAGACATAATATGTCATTTTGTGTTTCCGCTTGACAGCTAATCTCGTGTATAGATTACATGAAAACCTAAATGGCAACCGTTCAGGCACACGTGCCACACAGCAAACAGGCATAGGCTACTTCATGCCCCAGTGGTGCTGAAGTCAATGTACAGCTACATGTATGTATACGGCAGTGTGAAAAGCAATCTTTACGGTAATAACCCGTGTGCTCTTGCGTCATTTTAGAAAAGAACACCACCAATCTACAATATGTATATATTTACCGATACCTTCGATTTCCCCCACTGGACTGGACACAAAATCGAACCACTTTTATTTGGAGACAATGGATCTATCTTCCGCAATAAACACGACAATTGGGGACATAAATGTTTTATGTTGTGTATCAGTATGTACTATTCGATGAGTGGATGTCCCTTTTGACCATTTTATGTTTATATTTTTTATCATTACAAAGCAGTTTATATCTATAGGCTTTACCTAAAGCACCAATCTGTATATCTCGCGGTGGACATTGTTTGATTATTTGGAGACTTAAGTTGCCGCCATATTGCCTAAGCTCCGTCTGTCGTTTATGAATCTGTATAATGAAGGAGTCTGGCTAGTTCAAGGTTTGCCCCCAGGTTGCCTTTATTGTAACACCAGACAGTTTGTGCGAGGAGGTTATGAGTTTCTTGCGTGCCAATTTCTACCCCAGTAATAACCATATTGTGAAAGCATGCGCTGCTGATGAAACTTACAGTATGGGTACCTGGAGGCTACGGCTATGTACTTACTGAGAAAGGGTGTCTGACATGATATCATGGATTAAACAATGTAACCCCAGGGATACTAGGTCTCGGCCACCGATATGATGTGGGGCGTAGGCCGCATGGGGCATCTTAGTGTATGTGATGCGCAGAACATTGATGGTAGAACATTTTCTTCTGTGTCCAGAAACCCTAGAAAGAATTACGACTCAGATTCTTTAAATTTTGAAACCAAATGAAAGATGGTGGTGATCATATGTCTACTAGTGAAAATGAGTTTGATCACTACTGCGTGCCTGCCCCACCAATATAAACCAAATAGGGAAGATGATCGTACCTACAAGTGAAAGTGCGTGTTTACTACTTGGCTCCTCTGTTACTATAGACCAAGTAGTAAAGACAGTCGTGTTTGCAAGTGAAAGAGCAGGTCGATCATTATTATGTGGCTACTGTACCGTTATAAAACAAATATCCAAGTTTGCCATGCCTACAAGTGAGAATGCGCGTTGGTTACTGCTACGTGTCTACTGTACCACTGAAGAAATACCGAAATGTCTACAGGTGAGAACGTGTTGATTCTATTATGGGACTACTGAAAATAAGCAAATAACAAAGGTTGTCATGTCTACAAGTGAGCGTGCGTATCGATCATTACTTCCTGACTACTGTGCCACTAAAGCAAATAGGGAAGGTTGTCGTGTCTACAAGTGAGCGTGCGTATCGATCATTATTACATGACTACTGTGCCACTAAAGCAAATAGCGAAGGTTGTCATGTCTATAATTGAGCGTGCCTATCGATCATTACGGTACGCGACTACTATACCACTAAAGCAAATAGCGAAGGTTGTCATGTCTACAAGTGAGCGTGCGTATCGCTCATTTACCACGTGACTACTGTACCACTAAAGCAAATAGCGAAGATTGTCATGTCTATAGGTCAGAGTGCATGTTGATCACTAGTGGCTTCTGCATGTGTCAGGAAGTAAATGGCGACGGTTTTCACACCTACAAGTTGATGGTTATCATTACTACGTGATACTGTACTATAATGCCTGACTGAAACAAACAAGCCAATTGTCACGATATACGGGAAGGGTGTTCGTCCTGATTCCATGGCAAAAAAGGACTTATTAGTTTGTAAACATGTTTAATACTCGTTTTATTCCACACTGTTGATAGTGTGTAAGAATCTAAAATACAGCTGAACTTCCTTGATACAGTTGAATTCTTTTTGTGTGGCAAGATAACGCAAACACCGCACACAGACGTTCAAATAGAATTTTGTGAATGTCAGGTGAATGTCCGTCAGAAATATTTCCCTATTAAATCATGTCTTCGTTGTAACGATCAAACCCGTACCATTCTATTCCTTTGTGATACACTTATGATACATCTGGAATGTTACTGCGTTTTGAAACTTGTAAAGTGCTTTCACGGAGTAATTTTGATGGCTCTTTCCACGATGCAAAAGCATAATGAACATTTCGAAATTGCTGCCTTCAAGTCTGTATAGTATCATGTCGATCGTAATCTTCTTTTTTTCATTGAAGATATATAGTTAAACAATTTGCCTCGGAGGAAGAGGGGTGAGTTGTGGGTACCGTTCTCATTTAAGATATTTTGGGCCTAAGCTGTATATGTCTGTTGGGCATCCCTGTCTCGCCAGTGGCAAACTGATAACTTACAGTGCTGTAGTATTACAAGAAAACAATTCTCAGACTCACTTGCCCCCATTGCATTCGAATTTGTCTGGAACAGTGAGACTAATGATATACACTCATTGTTACATTTTAAATGCAGTGTCTGTAACATAAACATCAGTCGTTCAGTTGCACTATTTGGGCCATCCAACGACTATACTTACTTCAATGAAGCCACGGCTTCTGCCAACGTTGACATACGACTTCTGACAATGCTTATGTTCTGTCAGCGGCATGAGTCAATATGTCATAAATTTGCCCCAAATGTTGAGCAATCACTTGAAAACTAAAACCTGGATTTACTTAATCATTTTAGCGCCTTTTGAACAAGATATTGGTAATTGTTAATAGCGTAACATGCTGTTTGTGTATATTCAGTTGCTTCGTGCAATTTCTGGTGACATTGGAATTAATGGCAGTATGGATGGGCAAGAAAAGGTCTAAGGACAGTGTATACCAATAGTATTATCCCTGTGTACATAAGAAACCAGTTTTACCCGGAGAAAATCTATACCATAACTCCAGGCTTCCTATGCGATTCATGCCTGCATGCGGATTGGCGTCACGTGATCATAGCTTCGGTATTGTTCCAATAAAAAAGGGCCACTCGTCGGCCATTTACTTTATCAATGTTAAACCATTGATTTCGTTTTGTTAGTAGTAACAGACAATAAGCCCAGAGCCACACTGTGTGATGGGTATAAAGACACGTGGTTGTGGAGAGGAGGGTGAACACGACATGCAGGTGACTAGCGCTTTTAATCGATGAGGGGTGGGGCACTAAAGCCAGGTGAATACCAGAAGTGATGCATGCTGAACAAATAATAGAAAGTGCTAACCTACCTGAATAACAAAAAAGCGGCCAAAGAGAAATGTGCCAGAAAACTGCTGAACAAGAACACTATACACTTGGTAGACTTATGTTATCATATGCCATATTACAGTGTGATGTTATCAGTTGCCACAATACTGAGTGATGTTATCAGTTGCCACAATACTGAGTGATGTTGTCAGTTGCCACAATACTGAGTGATTTTGTCATTTGCCTCAATACTGAGTGATGTTATCAGTTGCCACAATACTGAGTAATGTTGTCATTTGCCACAATACTGAGTGATGTTATCAGTTGCCACGTTACAATGTGATCTATAATGTATTTACTTTTATGCCTTATGCACTCGCCATTTTACGTCGGGGTAGTCGCACCGTTATTCATCATTGTGGACCATGTAATGGATATTTCCGCGTTGACCTCGTCGACTCAGACTTGTGACAAATCTTTTCTTCTCTGAGACCAATTACTTATATCTACTTCAGCGATGTCTTAATATATAGCTTTCCTGCCAAGATTTACATTATTACTTCCTGCGGCGAAATTGCGAATTGTAATATATTTTGTGAAGCCGACCTTTTATTTTATTTTATTGCAAATAGCGCATATCTGTAACAGACCTTAAGTCATTGTGTATTTTACTATTTTAAATAGAAAAGATCAATCCCAATTCTGGGGGGTGGGGTGGGGGTGGAGTAAATGCTTTATGGTCTTTAAATAATTCCTTCTAGAAATGCATCTTAGATTATTACAGGCAACCTCAAGGTCTTACGCTTGTATTAGTTTATCCTCAAGACAGAAGGCCTGCTCAAATTCTGCTACATCATTATGTGGAGCCAATGCTAAATGAATGCATTACCAACTTTTGTTGATTGTTATATGAAAGTCATTGTGTGCAGCATCAATGCTATATGAAAGTCATTATGTGTAGCGCCAATACTATATAAAAGTCATTATGTGTAACACAAGTGCTATATGAAAGTCATTATGAGTAGCACCAATATTATATGAAAGTCATTATGTGCAGCATCAATACTATATAAAAGTCATTATGTGTAACACAAGTGCTATATGAAAGTCATTATGTGTAGCACCAATATTATATGAAAGTCATTATGTGCAGCATTAATGCTATATGAAAGCCATTATGTGTAGCATCAAGGTTATATGAAAGTCATCATGTGCAGTATCAATGCTTTATGAAAGTCATTGTGTGTAGCACCAATATTATATGAAAGTCATTGTGTGCAGCATCAATGCTATATGAAAGTCATTATATGCAGCACCAATACTATATAAAAGTCATTATGTGTAACACAAGTGCTATATGAAAGTCATTATGTGTAGCACCAACATTATATGAAAGTCATTATATGCAGCATCAATGCTATATGAAAGCCATTATGTGTAGCATCAAGGTTATATGAAAGTCATCATGTGCAGCATCAATGCTATATAAAAGTCATTATGTGTAGCACCAATGTTATATGAAAGTCATTGTGTGCAGCATCAATGTTATGTGAAAGTCATTATGTGCAGCACCAATTCTATATGAAAGTCGTTATGTGCAGCACCAATGTTATTTGAAAGTCATTGTGTGCAACATCAATGTTATGTGAAAGTCATTATGTGCAGCACCAATGCTATATGAAAGTCATTCTGTGAGGCACCAATGTTATATGAAAGTCAGTATGTGCAGCATGTTATATGAAAGTCATCATGTACAGCACCAGTGCAGTATGAAATACATTATGTGCAGCACCAATGTTATATGAAAGTCATTCTGTGAGACACCAGTGCTATATGAAAGCCATTGTGTGTAGCACCAATGTTATATTGTTATATGAAAGTCATTCTTTGAGGCACCAATGTTATATGAAAGTCATTGTGTGCAGCACCAATGTTACATGAAAGTCATTGTGTGTAACACCAATGTTATGTGAAAGTCATTGTGTGTAACACCAATGTTATGTGAAAGTCATTGTGTGTAACACCAATGTTATGTCAAAATCATTGTGTGCAGCATCATTGTTATGTGAAAGTCAATGACTGCAGTACCAATGCTCTATGAAAGTCCACGGCTTCAGTGGCCTAATGGTTAGAGCGTCCGCCTCGTCCGGGTCGGGGGACACCGGAATTAAACCCGGGTCATACCAAAGACTTAAAAACTGACACTTACTACTGCCTGACTTGCAAGCATTGAAAGGTTAGAGCAAGGAAACATGACTGGTTGACCCGGTGTCAGTATAATGTAACTGGGTGGGTTGGCATGCCTTGTTCATTATATGTTCACACACCTAATGCTTCGTCTTATGACTGAAAAGTTGCGACGTTAAACGCCAAGCATTCATTCACTCATTTTTATGAAAGTGACTATTTGCAGCGCCAAGGGTATACGATGGTCATTATGTACAGCACCAATGCTATATGAAAGTCTACTGAATCTTGTTCCAATCAACCTTTAATGCACAGCATAGCCGATATGCGTTCTCATATGTGGTCATGTATTATTGATTCTTATATACGTAACGAAAGGTGAACAGAATTTTGCACGTTTATTTATTTTTTGGCTAGTATAGCTGATTAGAATAAAAACGCCTTATTCAAATAAATTTCCACTTCCAACACAGAGTTTACAGATTTCGCCAGGTATCTGAGAAACAGGAGCGAAAGCTGGATTCGAACACGCGACCTCGATTAGTCAAAGGCTGGTGAACTTTACGGGGAGCGCCGCTTTAGGTAGAAAAGTCAACGGGGACTTTTTATCTGTACAGGTGCGAACGATACAAAAAGGCTTTGCAAAGGAAAGAACGTGTCACCAACACGACATCTTCGCCACCTTTAGGGGCCACAGTCCACAATCTATATGTCGCCATCATAGCGAAAATGCTGTCAGTCTGAATCATTTATTCATTAATCATTATATATCACCCATTCGCCGCTACATATTATTTGAAACAATGCCAGATGCACAGTTTTCACATAAAACATAAAAAGTCTATGATACGTCGCCTTCTCTTCACAAAATAACGCATGCTTGGCGCATCGCGAAACGTCATCCACAAAGCACTTCAACAACGAGACACGTAATCGCAAGATACCATTTAAAAGAGGCTTATCAAACAATAACCAATCAACAGAAACCTTATCAAGACCACACTATACACGCGCACCTCATACTCAGCAACTGCTTATTCTATTTCCTTGCTCGCGCCTACGTCGAGATACTACTATCAGCTCTAAACCATGAGTGAGCCATTTATCTTCTCACAACCTTCCCCTAGTTGTAACAAACTATACTCGTCATGTCGCAGAGGTCACCACGTGATACCATCATGCAGAGCCAACCAAGTAACATTATTTCAAACCAGGCTATCAGAATACGGTTTGTCTGCAAAATTTGTGACAAACCTTAGAGTGGTATCGGAGATAATGGCTTTGTAGGCGGAAACATGTTATTAAAACGGAGAACGGTCTTTTGCAAACGAAGTATATTAAATGCTATAGGCTGGAATAGAGAGTAACATCTGTCAGGCTAATATCATGGTGAACGCCGCCATCATAGATCTATATATATTTATTTTTATGAGTCAGTTTCTTTCGCTCTCAGTTTATTCTGTTTTGTTCCACGCTCAATTTTAAGAGTACTCTGAAGCCAGCATTATAAATACTTTATTGCCGGCTTTCAGAAATTATGCTCAGGTTTAGTAGCAAAGATTCACGCGCAAAATGTCAAGATCTTGTTAGGGGGCAGCTCTAGAGAGAATGCTAATGACACGACACTATCCCCACACCTCTTCATCATCAGCCCAAATCCATTCACCTCACCCACTCAAAATATCCGCCCACCCCAAATCCATTCACCTCATCAGCTCAAAATATCCGCACACACCAAATCCATTCATCTTATCCACTCCACACGATATGTGAGCACCTCGTCCACAGCAACAAAGGCTCATTCACCTCGTGCGCAGAACACCATATCCTTACAACTCCCATCAACAGCAACCCAAATCCATTCACCTCATCCGCACATCATATCCGCACACCTCATCTGCAGCAATCCCAAATCCATTCACTACGTCGGCACGATACCATATGTCTGCGCACCTCATCCACAGCACTCCAATTTAATCCAATTCATCCGCACACCACCATATCAGCACACCATCCACAGCAAGCCAGATTCATTCGCCTCGTATGCATGACACCATGCGCGAGATATCCATGTGATACATCATCCGCCCCACACCACATCTGCGCAGAGTAAAGCACCTTACTTGTACTTTCCCGCTCGAACAAAATTCCATATTTTTGCAATTGTGGCTGTATTTCACAACTACGCACTAATAAACGGGCAATCGGTATATTCAGCTAATCAGAAAACAATAATCTATAATTGGGATAATGAATGTAGTCCGAAAAATGCCCTGGAGGTGGGCTACTTAGCAGTTCAAGCTAATGTTTTGGGGATGACTTGGTGAGAAAAGCCATTAATGCGGTTGCACCTCAAGGCAACGTGGAAGTCGGGTTAACGGAAAACAATGGACTTGTGGAGTGGGCAGTCTGAGAGTTCAACTAGCTCTAGGCTGCGTTTGGATCAGGTATATCGCCCAGGGGCGGAGGGGAGTGCTATTTTCCAACGCATCCCACGCACCCGATATTCTCAGTAAGGTTGCGTTCACCAGTACTATATTGCATTAATGTTAATTTCCAGTTCACTGTTCTCTAATCCGTTAGATATGCTCAGTGGCATTTTCTATATGTATAATACCTTTGCAACGACACATTCATATTTATATCACCAGCTCCCAACCAATTAAAATGTCTTTATGGTTCGCTATTATTCTACACATAGATGATTTAGGCTATATCTTAACCTTTGAGTAGACTATAAACTGACTTCACAGCGGTCCAAAATAGACCAGATAACGCAAGCTAAACGGTAATCTATCACAAATGACGTCATGTTAAATGACACTGTCGTCCGCCGATCCCGTCTTGACATAAATCAATTGTATCAAACGGTTAACGATGTTCCAAAAGCATTGTTACTTAATACATGTATAATGAAGTTGTAGTCCTTTGGTTCGTCCAATACATAGTTTTGCGAACCATCGAAAAACCGAATCGAGAATAAACTCACAGAATTCATCTTTGTTGCGTTACAGTGCGAAAGGTAACAATTTGAAGTGTTTTTGCGGACGCTGCTCGCTCTGTCCAAACTGTCAAGGTAGCAATAATTTGTTATTTCATAACTTTCTCTGTGTCTGCTGTCTCGAACCAAGTATTACATGCTGCAATCGAAGTCCTTTAATTAATTATGTAGCAATGAACAAGACTAAACATTGGTTTATTTTGTAACAGAAATAGTTTCCAAATCCATTCAGTAACCGGTCAATAATATTTAACCAACAAACCAGATACACGTATATATACAGGTTTCGGTTTTTCCAATTCCATCTGGTGTGTTGGGTTGTCTTTGATGTTGTTATGACCTGTAGGTTGAGAGCAAAGAACAAATGGGGAATCTATTATAGCTGACCACACCAGAAACAGTCAAAGCTATCAAATTCCATGGGAAACAAACAGAAACCCTTGCTGCCAACATAAACGACTACAAACACTTTACCCTACAGGTTTCTCAATTATAAATATTTCATATACATGCATGTACTGGATTGAGTAATATATGGCGCGTAGGTCTTGTGAACAGCAGATCCGAGGATCAGTCCCGAATCATGTTCTACCTTAACATCGGTAATCCTGGTACTACCTTGCTGAGCTCCAAAACAGATGAATCGTACTTGTCGGCCCAGTTTTAGTATAATGTATCGAGATGGGGTGTCGTATATAGTACTTGTCTTCGGCATGGCATTCCAATGAGACAGCATTATAAATATTATTGTCACAGGATCTGGCCTGCTACAAGGAGCCGCCATCGTGATATGACTGATTAAATGTTGTAAACGACGTTAAACCTCACACAAATAAAAATTTTGTCAAATAAATTCAAATACATGACAAAGTAACCCGAAGAATCCAGCACTGACATAACCGATCGTTTTTGACATGATTCAGTTTATTATTACCACGCTTAACCCCAGGACTTCCTAATTCCCAAACCAAACATCTTTATACACATGTCCGAAAACCCTGTACATAGTTCACTGCTTATACATACCTAGCACACATGTAAAACGGCGAAAGATCAAATGATGAACAAAACGTGATGAATGGACAAACATGGTTCAGTATTGGTGATACATAAAAAGCTTTACCTGTATTCTTAGCGAACGGGTCTGTTTATTCACGGTGGAGCGCACATCACTGACACCGGGATGCCAAGAAGTGTGACGTTGACCACTTAGACAGACTCACTGACTCCCCAGTGAGCAATCGAGCTGCAGTTAACATTATTGATACATTACGTGCTATCAATTCTAGTTACAGGTGGTGAAAAATGAAACAGTTGTGCTTTTCGCTGTTTGCGTCCTGAGTTTTAGAGTTGACTATTTGGGGAGGGGGGAGGGAGGCGGTACAAGTCACGAATCCACTCGGCTTTTCCATCATTTTCACGCAGAAAAACTCTTCTTGCACACTTTTGTCCGATGACAAGGCTGCCGGCTTTTGTTGGGCAATCAGCGCAACACGGAGTCGGTTACAGCTCGGGCTGTCTTCCTCTCAGCACGCCGATCAGTCATGCTGCTCGCCACAGCTGCCATGTCCGCACAAGACCTCGCCTTCTTTAATTTCTCCGTAGTGCATTATTCATCGCTATCTGGCCGACCCGCGACCTGGGAGACTTATCCATCAAGACTGCTCGGGAAATGGATACGAACTCTTTGGTATGCATGCTACAGCCAACAACCGTGATAATACTGGCTTACATCGGGCCCAATCATATCAAATCATGCACTTCAGTAAGGTCTACCGCTTATATTTTATCTAATCGCTAATTCTAGACGCGTTATATAAACAAATTGCACTCGCTCGCCTTGTCTCGGGCAATCCCTGCGTTGAGCGCATATAGGGAACTGGGATTAGAACTATCCAACCTAAAAGATGCTGGATATGAAGATTAGCATTCAAGAATGTTCTTCACTGATGTAATTCAGTATACACTGTTTAACAGTTTTAAATTACACAGCTAACAATTTGATAAATCTCGGTGCGCGTTCAGGAAAATTAAACGCCAGAAAAACCTTAGATTCGAGCATAAAATGAATCCCGAAAATGTGTGGTTTATGATCGGTGGATAACTGGTTATCTAAGCGTACAGTTTGCTTTTTGCTAGGTTCTGGAGAACATTTGTCCATGAGTCTTCAAGGGCATGTTTTTCTTTTTACTTCTATGTTTTCCCCGATTGACCTTGGACGAAAATCAGTCAAAATTCGGTGGCTGGTTCAGTGTTCATCGTGATGATACTGTTTGTTGCCAGGAAAGTGCAAGGTCATGCCCCGCGATCCGCATGCCGCATATCTGCACTGATACATATATACAACGCCTCACTTCCTCACTTCCACCCAATACACCATTCTCTTGTGTGGAAGACGTTTGGTGGTTGAGAATGCGCAGAATTCTCTTAACCATCGAATTCTTATCTACCCGTTTTCGTTGGTAATACAGAATATTGTTCGAGCCAGGGCCTTAATTTATTCCCTGAGGATTCCGTCTAAATATACATAACCCCCAGCTAGAGCCCGTGTAGTTAAGAGGTCATATTCACGCCATGTTTCACACAAGGTGACGATGGTAACATTAACTTCCGATAGCTTTTCACGGGTCTGTAACTTAACCTCCGACCCATTGTGTGCTTGTACTTGAGGGAGAATCTTAGCACCTACACTGGTGGTGTTTTGCCAGGCGAACGTGCAGGGTGAGAAACGAGGATGACCTCCCCAATAGATCCTCTCCGTCCTCTTCAATTACTGTGGACTGGAATTTACAACCGCTTGGAACACCTCCAAACCAATTAGAATTCCCGACGGACTACTTACACAATTCTCTGTTGCAATATTTGCCATCTCATCGCCGTCTGTAGATAACATGACCGGGGCTTTTGGACAGCCGACTCGGCGAGAGTCCAGATGTAACTCAGCCCGAAATATGATCCACTGAAATCACCTTGTCGTCTCTCATGTTATACCGCCAGCGTCATGAAGGTCGTACACATTTATCACTCGGTATAGCGACGTATAAATATCGACAACGGAGTATGCTGCACTGTATGTCAGCATCTTCGCTTATATCGCCACATGCTGGCTGTTTTCCGGGAATATCTGCAATTTTCCTGAATATTTTTTATGTTATTTTTATTTCGTTCTCACGTAGCCGTCAAGATTTATCCATAAGAAGACACATATTTGAACCGACAGAAGACAAATGAAGCCCTGTTAGATTGGATTAAGCTGTTGTTGTTGCTGCTTTCTAAGGAAGCCTACTGTCCTGTTGCCCTTCTTGAAAACGTAATACAAAGCAATTTAAATAGCAGGAATTCGCTTAATCTTCAAAGGAACCGAAGTGAATGATAAGGACTTCAAGCACGTGTTGTCAAAACTTCAATCTGTTCATATTGTAAATGAAATAGTTTTTGTTCTTTCCACACAGATCCAGTTTGAAGTTTCCATTATAGAATACGATCCGTCATTTAACCACTGTCATGCCAATGTGCCACATCATGAAGTGGGTAATTAATAGAAAGAAATATGCTAATACGATGGGCTGGTTCCATCGGCTCTGTTACGATACCTTGTAACAATTCCTTCAAGCAGAACCATATTACAATCTGGGTCGCAGTATATCAATTAGATTTGACTTTTTCGGTGGGCATTAGGCTGGCCAGCAATGCAACCACTCGATGCCTCGTCACAAAGTAAAAAGCATGGGAGAGTGAGAGGAAATGGACAGAGTCGGTGTAAATCCCCCACGCGGATCGCTCTTGAGTAGCTAACCAGGCGATCTGAGGGAGGAAACGATGGTATTTTAACGGTTATCCCGTCACGGGTGGCACGATGATCTCGTCCTCTCTCTGACAGCGGCCCCGATTCTCCCAAGACGGATTACTGAGCCCAAGGAGCCAAGTTTTCCCATCCCTCCTCACGCTTGTCTTTCCAGACAGCTCCATCCAAGTCCATGCTCGACAACTTCTCCATTAGCGACGCGAGGTCTATTGGTGCTGCTTACCGAAAGTCGGGAGTTTCTGGTCGCTTTTCATGAGCACAGACGCCATTTACTAAGTGGACCACAGCTACGGTCGGGTAAAAAAGGCAATCAATCAATCAGCCAGTCACAATGTACTTTACCTTAATTTTTAGCTGAAGGGAAGGATCTACATTGTGTGTCTTGCCGTAGGAGATTTTGGACTTACATCTCAGTCCGTATATAGGTGTTAAATTCCACATACATGTCATTTCTTAGCATTGTCAGCTTTCTACCTGCGATTGTGAATTGATTTCTCTGAACTCCCCTTCTTGTAATTGACTTGAATTGTGGATTATTTTGTGTGTACAGGTCTCTCCCTAGGTATCACCTCTCACGAATATGTCGTCTTTTGTTTTAGATAACTTTGTTATTTGGATTCCCCTGTTAGATTTAAACGTCGTGCTCAAGGATTTACAAGTCATGACCTGTATGTTTTAATTCCCATTAAATGCGTCTTTCAGGTAAGTTATTTCGGCTTGCATTCTGTCCTTATACCAAGATTTTTTAACTGCATTTGTGATTGGCTTTTCATTTTGTATCTCTATATTTACTACCTCTACTCAATATTGCAACTGTGGATAACGCTCGTTGTTCACCCTCTGGGCATCCCTCGTTTCCAGCGCTGTATCCAGTTCTTAATTTGATGTCTGTTAACTAGGTATTATATAGCTATTAGCTTTTAGTAGTCACTATAATGTTCCTAGCACCAAAGAGAGACTACTGTACAGATGAGCAAGTATAATTCAAAGAGTCAGCTTGCACTTTTTGCAGTTCAAACTAAGGTCTACAAGCTCACCAACTTTGAACTTTATTCAAAGAAATATAGAGAAAATCCTTGATACATATATAGTTGAAAGAACAATGGTCACAATTGTTATAGTTTTATTTCAAGGCTGAAAAGCAAGAATATCCAAATTCTAACCATTGGTATTCTCCATTTTGATATTTTAACTCTACTCAGCCAGACGTTCGCTGATGTGACGAAACCTCAGAATGCAATATTCAAACATCTGTAAAACATTCATTGTCGTCACATTTTTTGCAAAAGCAATAGAACTGCTTGTTTCCAAAGAGTGTCATATACTCCATTCCAACAAATAAATAGATTTTCAGTTTTCCAAACCTAGTGTAAAGTTTAGACTGTATGTGGTTTAAAGGTTATCAGACGTATATGCACAGTGTTACATATTATAGAAATGCATGTGGTAGATGCAATCAACTTTGTTGAGACCGCACCATGAGTATTGCAGCTTCCAGGCCCCGCGATCTTAGTCTTAATTCAAAACTTCAATCATGAAAAATTGTGTATATTCCTTTCCGTTATTTTGTCTAAAATATTTGCTGAAAAGTAATTTACTCAGAAATTACATCGTAAAGTAAAATTTTGACCCTGTAACATAAGAAACAACAATTTTAATGCGATCTGAAATTTTGACTTAAGTCTAAGATTGCTTCGTAATTCCGGGGCCTGGGTCTGACATTTGGATACACATAGTTATTAACCTCGAATACAGTTTTTGTATCTAGACATGTGTTTCCCTACTTGGATACACCGTTTCCGTCTTCAGATCATCCGTGTTCCCTTCCTTGAATAAACCGTTTATGCTGTTTCCATTTCCAAGTTTCGATTTTCTACGAGTCGTTCTGTTGATACATGCGACAACGGCTAACTAAGCCATGGCAACAACGCTGTCTGTGAGTTTTAATCTCTAACAGTATTTGTGCTGACCCCGGAGCAAAGTAAGTCGTGGACAGCTAATCCGAGGAGTGCATTCACTGTCAGGTATAAATACAAGTTATCACAAGCTAAGCCCGCATGACAGGGGCAGAACCTTAATCACCTCTTAAGATTGTGAAAATACTGTGTTGGAGACTGACTTGTGAGTCTTACGCAGTTCGAGGAATTGTGTCCTAGATAGAAGTGTATACGATATATGTGGTGTGCACATTCACGCGGGAAGGACAACCGCCTTATGAGTTTACCGAGATATGTTCACTTAGCAAAGACTAATCTGTATATTTCCTCTGAACTACAGTGTCACTTAGGGAGATTTACCACTCATGTATGAAAGACTTTTCTATAAACAGCATATTGACACACAAAATTTGGTAGATTGCACCAAAAATATTCCTGCCATTGATTTTTGAGATGAACATGTTGTATCACGGTCACGTCACTGGTTATGTGATTTCTAATTCTAATTCTGCCATGTGACTAATCATGCGCTTTGGTAGCCCCATCCTTATGACAGAGCAAATGTATGCTTGTTTGCTTGGAGTTTAACGTTACTTTCAATAACGCTTCGATTGTATCGCTCAAGTGACTCCTTTTAGCAGATTTGTGCCAACTATATTGACTAATGGCCGACTATATTTTCAGCGCCATGCCAGGGAAGTATTAAGTTTTTAATTCAGCTTTTAAGGCGAATTTTAAGACTAAGTTATGACCACATTTGGTCCAGAAAACATCGGAACTAATGTAGTGCCTTGCAATTCCAACAATGCGATGTATAACCTCGCGGCATTATAATCCTATGGCCACATAACCAGATGTCTTTATCTTTGACTGAAGTCACATGTATTAGTTTCATCCTACCGACTATGAACTTATGTGCCTATAGGAAGAAATCTCAAAAGTGTCCAAAAATGTAATATATGTACCACATTATATGCCCATAAAGGGAAATGGAGATCTTTTCCCGCCAAAAGTAGTTCGGAGCAAAGTTCTGTAGTTGATTGTTCATTCCTGTCTTTGACTGTGGGCAAACTGGTCATCTAGTACCTATGTACTGCAAGAGAACGATGATCCTTCCAGTTTGGACCCGAGTAGCCATTTCGGGAGAAAATTTATTTATATATTTATTTATTTGATTGGTGTTTTACGCCGTACTCGAGAATATTTCACTTATACGACGGCGGCCAGCATTATGGTGGGTGGAAACAGGGCACAGCGCGGTGGGAAACCGGCGACCATCTGTAGGTTGCTGCAGGCCTTCCCACATACGGCCGGAGATGAAGCCAGCATGAGATGGACTTGAACTCACAGCGACCGCATTGGTAAGAGAGGGTCATTACGCTGCGCTAGCGCGCTGACCAACTAAGCAAGAGAGGCCCCCGGGAGAAAATGTATTTCTTTCCGTGTATGTCTTGGTCCTGTTTTCAGTAATAAAAACTCCTAGTGTAATTGCTTTTATTAACACGTATGAGTCCTGCATTTGCTTGCTTTAATGTATGTCATTTACTCCATTCCCTCTCCATTCCAATGAGGAGATTCACATCAGCTAAGTGAAAGGTCACTGCATGTGGAGTGGAGAAGGTTAACTTCGGCCGGTAATTTCGCTATTAGCTTCTCGGCAAGATCTTACTCGAAGACATCCGCAGCGTCTGTCACGCTAGTAACAGATATAACAGACATGATCTTCAGCAGAATCTTGTACATTCATCTCACAATCAAAAACACTTCCAACCATGGTAACTCACGCCACTCGTACATTGTTTCGTAGCCTTGTTTGCACATGACCCCATTTGTCGATCAGCGTTGAGATCACTGCCGGAGATTGATATCAAACCCATCTTCAGAGTTAATTAATGAGTTCGGCAGATATTACCAAGGCTCAATCACATAGCCCAGATGCATTAGACAGGCTCAATGATGCCCAGCCAAAGATTACGTATGGTATTAATCCGATCAGTTCAATTTCGTTCCAAATACAGTAGTTCTTTGCACAATATTAGTTTATTCTCAAACTAATCACGCCTATACACTACGATACAAGTAAGACTTAGTCCAAAACTTTTATGTCTGTTTGCACAGAAACCATGGACTACTTAAAGCGAATGGTAAAACTTCAGCCATGTGAAGAAGTGTGTTAATCTTTGGTGGAATGTATTTGGCTGTTTTCTTCATTCATTTTTCTTCTTGACCCCAACGAATTTCTAGGTTTTGTTAAAATTTAAACTATAGTGTGCTATCAATGCAAAAATGAAGGAAAGCATCATAGGTTTAAGTTCCATTTGGAAGCAAGAAAACGAGGCCCTAGGATCTTTACAGAGACAGTCAACAGAGCCCTGATGACAGAGCTTGGTGCTTGCCATTACCGCGCAAAGTAAGTCTGTTGTTAAGTTATAAAATCCTAACCTGGAATATGTCAATTACCACACCGTGCATACCGACTGAAGACTAAGTTCTACAGTAATGTGAGTCAATACTGGAACAGAAATAGCCACTCGCGTGTTTTATAGCTCTCATAATAATAATTAAGTTAAGGGTGGCGTAATTATATTACCACACCTTGCAATGCCCTGTATTTCTTCGTTACCCGACAGGTATAGGCCAAGCTAAATAGAAGCAAGCAAGACTAAATTCCTCTTCTATACGGTGTGTCAGGTGCGTTATAAAAATTACCTTATATACATCCTTCAAACAGTCCCGCCTCCCTCATGCGTTTCACCATTGTTTAAGTCTGCGAGTATTAGGGGATAATAAATATAGCCAAGCATGATATCGACAAACTGACTGTGTTTCACTCTCCTGTGTCTTTGACGAACTTTACTGTGTTGACTTGCTGTTTATGAACTCGCGACCGTGGCTAAGAACGGATATCAACCAGCATACATCATTTTTGTCCATTAGCAGCCGGCTAAATCAGCAGCGTATCACTTCCGGTGCCATATTTACAGCTGTCAATTAACCAACAGTAATGTGCTCGCGAACTGGTCACGTGGAAATTATTGCTGGTTTCATTGGTCCATCCTGTGTTAATGCGATCGCAGCTAAACTGTATTCCGTGTTCTGCTGATTAAAGCGACCATCAAACTGAAAGCCGCCTTCATTGTAGAGCCGGAGAACGAGGAGAATTCTTCCGCGAAAAAGGTCCAGTGCATCTAAAGTCTATCCGTTTCAAAACATCTACTTCAGAAAATTCGATATGGCCGTACATGTTTTAATTAGCTAAACGAAGCACCCTGGCTTGATCGATAAATGACTAGACGTGCCGAGGATGGAGGTAGCTGTTAAATCGGCCGCATTCAATTAACACATACCACAGTCCACGCAATCCACTCTTCTGGTCACAACTGACAAGTTAGCAGATATTTCCAGTTGCCCGTACTCCGTTGGAGCATTTAATTAACAACAAGTTACATAATTTATTTGTGGGTGTAAACAATCTGCACCTTTATTTCTCGGTGGCTGGTTTTGTTAAAACCGATAGGGGGTGGACGGACGCTTTAGTCTTTGCCGAGGCGAAAACGATTGGCTGTAATATCGATTGCACGGGCCAAGGGGATAATAGATTGTGCTTTTCATAGCTTTCTAGGTTGTGGAGGTGGGAACCATACCTCCGGGGTCTAAAGTATGAATTCGGAAGTTAATTGGGATCTGGGGAGAAGAAAATTATCCAATCTTTTAACAATATCGCTCTCTTCCCCGGTTCTTATCCCCTTTTCTCAGCTTTAGGTTCTAAAGACACATTCCTAAGTACACTTTTGAGAGGCGTAAAACTCAATCTCACCAAAAAGCCGAAAAAACAATGTTCCGCTTATTTTTCAACAGGTCCCCAAACTAAACAGCGTTCGTCATCTTCCCCAATGGTTATATGCTCATTAAATGTTTCAGTTAGTTATGTTCTTTTCTTTGCCATTTCAGATATCGGACATACATGGTTTTGCCTGTGTCAGACATTGGGAACAAACCGTGTCCCTGAGATCACGACACATCTGGCAGCTTAAAACGCGAGCTTCTACTGAGGAATTGTCAGAGGGGCGAAATCGGACAAGTTGCCAAGGGGGAAACCTATAAGGATGACAATGACGCACGGGATCATGACCGCCTGAGATAGCTCTCTAACCTTCCTCAGTGTAATCGCTGCTCGCAAGAGCGGCCAGAACGCGTCGGGATCGATCGAGAAAGCTACACTAGCCTGTAATTATCATATTATACAGGTTACGCAGTTTGTGAAGCCAGTTATTCCAGCGACCGGCGCGCCTGAAGGAAGAAAGTGAAACAAGCTCTCCACTTTCACCGATCTAAGCTGATAAATGCACAGGAAGAATGCCTCCAGGTACGAGCTGACAACTTTGGATGGAGATTTGGTGAAGGGATTTTTTGCCATATAGCCGTGGAAGCGGTTTGACATCAGCCAGTGGATGTCAGCCAGTCAGGAGGTTAGGTCTAACGGAGTTTCGATCGGTTCAGGAAGCAAGTGGCTGAGCGAGCTCAGTGAACAATACCTGGTCGTGGCCATCAACTGTGGAACCACGCGAGACCTTAAATCGGCGACCTTATCAATTACAGACTTAATTCCTTAGATACGAGAAAGCAATGAGCCACACTGTGTGACCGGGGGAGCCTTGTTCGCGCTGTGATGGGAAATTTATATGCCGCTTTAATGGAAACTGGACTCGTTTAAGTAGATGAATGGAGTAATTCATTAGACTTTTGCTACTTTCTCTCCGATCCGTTCCAGTTCACTCAGACTGCACGGTATTTCCACGTAGCCGGACTCCGTCAGTGCCACTGTAACCAAAGCTGACCGCTGACGGAACACGATTTGCCTTTTATTCCAGATCTCTCAAGGCTTTTGTTTCTGTCTCTTTCTCGTGTATCGGGTTCTACGTAAAGTTGATTGAGTTCACCTAACCTAAAAATTGTACTTTTATTTTACTCGGATTGATTTAACTCGATCAGTTCAATCTGTGTACTGTGCTTCAGTGTACGTTGTGGACGTATCACCATCCGAAACAAAGGGATTTTTTTTACGTGTGCAAGTTCTGTAGTTCACCACCAAAAATGTGAATTTTGAGGATTCCACGGAAAGTGTGCTGCATGTGCTCCAGTGCCTTTGATGAATTCAGTTCCATGTGCTTTTCTGATACTTTTTCTCGCTAGCTGGAAAAGCTGAATCCTTTCAAGACGGAAAGGTATATTGTCTTTGAAGATTTGTGTGTATTCTCCAGCC
Organism: Liolophura sinensis; assembly: GCF_032854445.1. Lineage (NCBI taxonomy): Eukaryota > Metazoa > Mollusca > Polyplacophora > Chitonida > Chitonidae > Liolophura > Liolophura sinensis. Next base: position 29,534,885 of record NC_088302.1, on the reverse strand, counting down.
CGATGTATGGAATGGCTACGGGGCCCGTGGATCACACCACGGTAAAGGAGCCGGCCATCATGCTGGAGGCAGAGGCAGAGACTCTCCTGTCCAAACCACCGTTATCATGCGAACCTCCACGAAAATTGCAGAGATGCGACGCCGACTATGTGGACGCTTCAACGTCCTCTAAACTCAGTAACCGTGGCCGCCCCATAGGTGGATATTCGGACGCCGACATCGTCACCATGCTGCAAAGTTTACAGTCCGAGGTGGACATGATGAAAAATTCTATCTATGCCAGTATAAAAGACAAAGATTCGTGTCTCTACGAGAACATTGATTTAGCTCGGAAAAATAAAAGGTCGGAAAGTGACCCAAACTCTACGTACATGGTGACAGCGGCCCGGGAGAGGGGATTCCATAGATTAGCCTACATTGTCGACTCAAACTCACATATTTGCAGAAGGTAGGTCCACGTGTCTTTTTATTTAAGGTTCACTTTTGTATTATCCAGCTGATAATTATAAACAACACCTGGCGCACATATAGTTTCTATTAAATCTTCCTTAGCCTTGCTTTCTCTGCTGTTAAATCATTAAATTTGTCATCCTCTTTTACACTGGAAAAATAGGATCTATGTCTGTTTCTGATTTGTCATCTGAGCATCTCTTCGTTCACTGTGATATTGTTATTACATTACGTCTGCTTCATGATAAGTCGTAAGGAGCTCTATGGAAATTTTGTGAGCATTGATAATTGGTATAATGTGCCGCCTTTTTGTTAACAATAAAATATGCCGTTTGTGATGTGCATCGTTAAAAAAGGTGTTGTCACCAGTGCTGAGATGAGTATTTAATTAAATCTATCGGTATACACCGCAAATCGCTTTCCGGTCCGCCCTTGGCTAAATACGCTGATTTGAATTACTTAGTGAGAAAGTATTAAATCGAAATGAAATATTCTACAGCGGAGTCTAGATATGAGATAGCTGCGCCGAACCTCACTATGGAAACTGAGGGCTATACCGGAAATGAAACGGCTGAATAAGAACACCTGCCGCGAGATGAATTGTCAATATGACTGCGAACAAAACGTGATAATTGGAGAGGATCACACGTGGCTAATATCCCGTAGGTGTTGGGAATAGGTTACGTAAGCTGCGCTGATTGCAAGTGGAGTGCTGACTCAATAGCCAGGGTGATACCATAGATATTACACGACATGGCGTTATTAGAGCGTGAGGTGTGAAATAGCGTGTGTAACACCTAAACACAAGCTCTCCAGGCCGACCTTGGTAATTTAGCCCCATCCGTCATCCAACACATCTGTTCTAATTAATAATGTAAGGTGTTTAAAGTTGCCTCGCGGAGGTCAGCGACCAAAAAAAGGCAACGCGATGACCTTTTGTTCTCCTTTTTGAAGGTTTCCATGAGATGTTGATGGCGTGCAGAAAGACATCTCCTCGGCATGGACACCGTGAACTTGGCAGGCCTATACCCTCCAGCTAATTCCTTGATAGCCTGCCAGCAATAATCCTAACTGACAGGGTATTAATCTCCACAAAATTCCGTCCTAATGTGTCCTAGTGGTTTGTTTCTTTATTCAGTACGCATATGACAATATCAGTAAATCACATCAGTATACAGTTGTTGTTTCAAAATGTTGGTTCAGGCTTTACTTTGAAAACGATTTAAGTAGATGCGGGTGTGGTGAGAAACTAGTGAGAAATAATGCGACAAAAAACACTTTCTACAACATAATCCTATACTTCAAGCTTTCGGAGAGTACTTTCCCGATCATCAGGTAAAATGACAACTGCCACTTTTAAGTTGCCACTTTACCTGATGATGGGGAACGTACTCTCCGAAAGCTTTAATATAGGATCAAGTTGTACAAAACGATTTAAGTACCTTATATTTGCTTTGTTCCATCTTGGACATACCCCAAAGAAATCCACCTTTTCAGTGTGCCATTTCTATGTCGTTTCAAAGCCGCATGTTGTTATAATGGTAATTTTTGATTCTGATCAAGTAGGAATTTATCAGTATTACGTTTGATGTTGACTGACGTCATCCTTTAATTCTAACATTCTAGCGTATGATACCCAGCCATCTCACCTTGCACCATTCTCATAAAGGGCAAGTTGCATTCTAAGATTGAGCATTCACAGTCTAATATGGCCGTAAAATAAAAAAAATTACCTATGTCAAGTATTTGAGTCCTATTCTGTTCACAACATTGATCAATGGAAACTTTGCAAACCTGAATCCTGTTCCACAAACCTGTCGCTAGCAAAGCTGGTTGTAACTCCCATGGCAACGTATGGTAAATAGATATGATAATGAAACTTTTTACATACTTATTATCTCAATAACCTCCTAATCAATGGTTCAGATGTTAATAGATTTTATATTTAAGAATAAGTTTCTTGTAGTGTTTTTGAAAATAAAACTTTTTTATGTAACTAAAGGTATATATATAGTGTGTGTTTCCCTCAGAGATTGAACAAGATTGAGGTAAATACTCCATCAGGGTTACACACTCAAGGTTTAGCAATTTGCTTGTTCCGAATAACAAAAAAAACCAATTCATATGGCCATTGCCTGATATAGGGCGTGAAATATTACACGTATATATAACAGTATTCAAAATATCGAGATAATTGTTATCAAAATCGGAAAGGATAATTTGTGTAGCGAAAAATAAATGCGTTTGAATCTGGCGGAACTGGAACAGCGACCGCCAGATTACATATCATATGTTGTGGGAAGTTAGACAAAATCTTTTGTAAATATAATTTTAAAGCGCTAGCATTATTAGAGTCTGATACACATATGATACACAATTTCACCTACGGATGCATGATATTGGGTGTAATGTAGGATTCCATCCGGTCAACCGGACGACCCGTCGGGATATTTAACCTTAATGACATTGAGCACACGGTCAGCCCACGTTTCCTGTAAATCCGCCCCAAATGTCGTGACATGTAGGTGAGCAACAGACATCTAATATCAACCGTTAGTTTTGCGCGGCTTCCGCGAAAATCCAGAGAATCACGCGATGCTCTTTCCATGCTCAACGCGCGTCCTTCAAGTCTCCACTCGTTTCCACGTCAAGTGAGCAGTTTTATGGTCACCTGTTTACGTATAATTCCAACAGATGTACAGTCATCAAAAAATCCGAGCCGGGCCTTGTTAAATGCAATTAGAGGGGAAAACGATAATTTAGGATCTTACCTGCCAACTGCACCTTTCATACTCTCCATGACTGGTGATTAATTATAAATGGCAACAAAGAACAGAGGGCGTTTAAACATGAATAACGGTCATAAACAAGGATTTACCGGGGCACATAATGCCCACGTATTAAGTCATATGTATTTGTACGTGCGATGCAGGCTTAGTTAAGTCAATGGACATACGACGAATAACTGTCAATTACATGGAGTGTAGCCTACAAAGTGCACAGGTATCGAGAGTGTTGTTACATCTCTCTGTTACATTGTGGGCATATATTCTAAATATTTCACATACTATTTTCTATTTACTCAGTATTTTTTTAGATTATGGCGCAAAGTGATTTTTCTCAGCTTTTAATGTGTTTCAATGTCTGACCGTGTCTGTTTAAGCTTTGTATCCTTGTAAACAGTAGGATTAATCTTGTGGCAGTGGTGTGTAAAGATAACAAGAAACACATAACAACGTTGCTGCTCTTCGCCATATTCTTGTTTCAAAACAACCTGGTCATTCACAAGTGAAGTATTGTTTCTGCTGTCCACTGACAACCTTATCAATTTCCATAATGATAACCGATAAACTCGATCCATTATCGCGGAGTGCGTGAAGCCTTGCAAGCTTCCCGACAGCTTCTGTCGCCATAGTGACACTTCCTTGACAACAGCCATGTGAAGTGCAAAGCGGAAGCTGTGAAAAAAAATGATGCATTCTGGCTACTGGCCAATTAGAATTATATTAATATTAACTTCGCAAAAGTAAACAGCTATATAATATGTAATATAATAATTATATTTGACAGCTTATCACAATTTTCGACAAAAGAACTCAACTTCGTTTCAGCTTTTACATATGAAAGACAATGGTTTATCTAATTTGTAAATGATATAGATTATATTTCCAGCGTGTATAATTAGGCGTGTATTGCCGGGCGCTGTGGTTAATGAGTTGCACTGATTAGTATTTCTGTTTAAATTCTGCTGAAAGAATAACAATTGGGTGTATGAAATCTAACTTGCTATTAGGGAAATGCAAAATCACCTTCGAATCTAACTATAACTTTCACGTAATTGAGTGAGGTGAGTGCTTGGGGTTTTACGTCGTCCCTAACAATGTTTCAGTCACTTGACGACAAAGGAATCCTTAGAGTGCATGTAAATGTGCCTCCTTGTTGTAGGACGGATTTCCACCCCTCTTTTATCTAGTGCTGCTTTACTGAGACGCCTTACCGAAGGCAAGTAAGGCGCCCCGCTCAAGCCATTATACTGATACGAGTCAACCAGTCGTTGCACTATCCCCTTCATGCTGAACGCCAAGCAAGGAAGTTACAACTTCCTCTTTTAAGGTCTTAGGTGTGACTCGACCTAGGATTGCCCCTGGATCTACCGCTCCCGAAGCGGACGCTCCAGCAACTGTGCTATCTGGGCCGGTCATTCACGTACGTGATTTGAAGGTTCATGCATTTCTGAAAAGCCTAACTTTCTTACCAGGCAGGTGTGAACCTCTGACCATTAAATTCCCAGTCTCGAGCCCGGCTCTTGCTAGATCGGCTGCTGCTTGAAGTCAGAAGCTTTGTCAGGTACATGTTCCAGGCGAGGGGCGGTGGTTTACTCCGGACACACCGAATTTCCTTTGCCAAAACACTGTAACTGTTATAGAAAAAGGCATCATTAAATTTCAAGCACATAAAATATATATTTTACTGGTTCTAGAAAATTTGAATTTTATTCACAAATATCTCACCGTTTTCCTTCTTTGTCAGTCGGACCTGATGAGCAACACGAATATGACCCAAGACTCATTTCCAGATTGTGAAATAAATTTAGGATAATAAATGAGTGTCCTGATGTTGCGACAAAGCCAGGGTTTTAATAAAGAAAAAGGCATTCATCCTAAATTCTTATTAACATGTCGACTATTTTTTCATATATAAATGACAGCATACCTTTAATATTTGGACATATTAAAATAAAACACACACCTGCCAGCGTAAGCCACAAACAGATCAGTTTACACCCAAACGCATTAGACCGTCAAGTCGATATTATTTATTCTTTTATATCAGTTACCGGAAATGAGTAGAAATATCAAGTTTATACCATTAATGAATAGAAATATCAGGGTTTTACCGTCAATGATTAGAAATATCAGGGGTTTACCGTCAATGATTAGAAATATCAGGGGTTTACCGTCAATAATTTGAAATATCAGGGTTGTACTATTGTTGATTAGAAATATCAGGGGTTTACCGTCAATGATTAGAAATATCAGGGTTCTACTATTAATGCTTAGAAATATCCGGGGTTTATGTCAATAATTAGAAATATCAGGGTTGTACTATTAATGATTAGGAATATCCGGGACTTACCGTCAATAATTAAAAATATCCGGGGTTTACCGTCAATAATTAGAAATATCAGGGTTGTACTGTTGTTGATTAGACATATCAGGGGTTTACTGTCAATGATTAGAGATATCAGGGTTGTACTATTAATGATTAGAAATATCAGGGGTTTACCGTCAATAATTAGAAATATGAGGGCTATACCATTAATGATTAGAAGCTGCTAAAGGTCTTCTTATCGCATCACCCGAAAATGTCGAATTTGGAAGCAAATATGAATGAATTCTGTGAAGTATATATTATTCTTCTGAAGAATTCAACATGTCCTGACTTGACAGAGGAAGCCTGTATCAAATCATGTCGACACATCATGTCAGAACATCATGTTATAGCACATAATGTCGACACCTTCACAAATTTTATGCAATGTGCATTAGTTAAAACCCATTCCCGTATGGCTGTGAAACACAAAAATCATTAACAGACAGAAGCATGTATATAGATAGAGCAGATATATTCAAATATTAATTATTTCTACACCTCAGATAGATTCTCATGAATGTTAATTTTAAAAAAATGAAGCAATATAAAACATTTTCCTGTGAGCTGATAATCAAGGAAGTATGTATTTCTACTTCTGTACGGGTGCATTATTACAAAGTATGAAATGTAACCGCTAAAGCATATAAGGCGTGGTATGGAAATCATTTCTCAGGCCTTTACAATAAATAAACGATGACATATTTTCTCTGTCTAAATTCCCTTCCAAATTACCTATTTAAACCATGTACAGAAGCTGTAGCACAGGTGGTATATGGATCATTGCTTCCTGTGTTTGCTTTATAATTGGGGACAAAAGTGTAACAAGACCTACGACTGAGACCAAAGTATGGCTATTGACTTTATCGTCATCGATGGCTCACCAGCCAAATGATGTACAAAATGTATATAAGGTGTTTAAGTTCACATTTAGTTCATCATTCTGATCATCTTGTTATTGAAAAATGTAAAATAATATTTTTAATACATGTATTTACCACAGTGTAGTGTAAACGTTCAGGATCTCCTCTCAACCGGCATGGCATATCATGAAATGCTTATGAAATATACATATATATATATATATATATATATATATATATATATATATATATATATATATATATATATATATATATATATATATATATATATATATATATATATATATATATGTATGCGCAACCCGGGAAAATACGATGTGAAATAGTTTCATTTGGTCATCATTGTGCATCTATCTGTTTCACAGCACTAAATGATTCTAACTTTCTCTTAACCACTAATTTTGTGCATCATCTATGAAGCCGTTTGACACATGTAACCATTACTATGGCCATTAAATTGAAACTATGAAACTACGAAGTGAAATACATGTAATATCATTAGACATATAGTGGCATTTGCGACCTTGCCGTGTACAATTGTTCTGCGGAAGCACTATCTCTAATCCAATATGGCACACAGAAACAACACAGCTTGATTTTTGGTAAAATGCTTAGAAATTTTTAAGAAATTTTTCGTACGAAGCTAAAATGGTTTCATAGTATTTTTTTTACAAATCCTGTTAGTTTTGTCTTTCTCGGGTAACAAGCATTTGGCAAATACGGGTAAGTGTGTTACATTTTCGGGTATTTTACTTATTTATTTGACGGTGGCAAGCATTATGGTTGGAGGAGACCCGGGTGAAACCATGTTTTTAGTGACAATTTTGGCAATTGAACAAATCCTAACAAATATTTTACATTTTTGGGAGGTTTTGGTATTGGCCTTAACCTATCTCCACTGCGGATTTTTACAGGCAAAAAGAATAAATTTTTTGGTTTTTTATCGAATAAATAAAATAAATTTCCTAAAAAATAAGAAAACATTATTGTCTTTTATTTTTCAAAACAAACAAACTGCAAAAAGTGGTTCTAAGCAAACATAATATTAATTAATTTCACATGTGGAACGTTTTACCAACCTGATTTATCGAAAGACATTCATTACGTTGCATGATCCACTCTTTTCATGAAAGATTATACATTTTTATAAACTTATGTCTCATTATGTTAATTTTTGTATCTGAGTTACAACAGAAATCACTGAGCGACCTGATAAGAAAAAAATGGGGGAACAAAAGTTTCGGGATGAGTTGGAGATCAGATAACCGACAAAGCTATGCTTATGTCGGCTCTCCGAGGTATGGCTCGTACATTGTCCAGATGCCTGATATAACAGAACCCATGGGAATTATTAACATAACGTATTAAGCTATCGGACATGTGGAAAATCAAACCTGACCCTCTATCCACAGCTTGTCTAATAAACAACGTATTCTTCTAAAATCCGTCTGATAATTTCTGGCCATAAGAGACGTAGTAATGTCTACTGTATAACTAGAAACAATTAGCGTCCACAAAATTTGCAATGTAAACTATTGAAAATGAAGCCACTTCATACAATATCAACCAGCAAAGCCCTTTTCAATGATAATCAGTCTGTACGCCGTTTGTTTTGTTATCACTTCTATCCACATCCATATTTTCTGTTTCCGTTTTGTGATACTTTAGTCTTGATACGATCAAGCCTAGAAGAGTATACAGTGATTACGGCCTGTGAATAGTTCGGTGTGTGTAAATGTCTCCACGTGTTCACCCCGTGGCGCTCTGGTTCCCACCTCAACACCCGCTACAAGACTTCGCCATTAACTTCAGACTACAAAAGATATTATCTTTTATTAATGCACCAACAGTCAATTTAATAACAGGATCAGCTGTCAGAGTCATTTAGATGAGGTTTGTGTAAGGTTTGGTTTGTATTAAGAGATGGATAAATTAAGCGGTTCCATTTGTCATGCAGTTATGATTTCTGTTTTTCGACTGCATCATTTTTTGCGAGCGTTTTGATTTCAAACTGAATTATGAAATATGCTTAGGGTTATAAAGTGGCCAGGCTCCCTTGTTTAGCACATTGGATCATCGACCATAACCTTTATAACTGAAAGCGAAACATTAGGCTGATTGTCTGGCGTATATAATTTGCGTTTAGGAATCCTTAATTGAGTACGATTCTATAGTTATTATGTAAGGCTGGAGGTGGGGTTAAGAGACCCTTGTCGTTCAGGATGATTCGCTGTCTTTTGGAGTCGGGAAACACGTTCAGGCACATAAACCCGACCTCAGGCCGTCTGTAATTAAACACTGCCATTGATGTATTTGTCACTTTCGAATTAAAGAGCAAAATAAAATTTGAACAAAAGTTTTTGTTTTCATCACAGGGTGGTACGGGTGGGAAGACGGGGAATGATAGTTTCGCAGTGAAGTAACTCACCCAAAATTTATTCTTGCAAACATTTTGAGCAAAATTAGATTTTATTTCTAGAGAACTGACTGTTAAGATTTTAAACGCTGACGGCAGATATGCAATTTAATACTTTGTGTAAAGCGCAAATCGAATGCTAAGGTTGTGTTTATTGGCTTTACGTTGATAATGCGAATATATAGTGAGGCTTATTTTCCTATTTTCTTCCTGCTGGATTTGTTAATTCGATAAATGGATCTCGCAGTTTTGCGTAAATATTGATGTTTGTGGTGTTTATGCTTTGTGATACTTTTGTGACTTTTGCTCGTTGTTACTTGGCTTGGCATGCCCTTTGCAGGTGGGGGTTGGAGGTGTGTGTGTGTGGGGGGGGGGGTTGTTGAATTTAACATTACCCTGAGTCTACAGCGAACATGAGCCTAAATCTATATGAATATGGGGCCATGTTATTCAGTGATAGTGCCAATATTTCGCTTCTAAAGCAGAAGTTCAATATGCGGCACGTTGGACAACATCTGTTTCCTGTTCTCCCAAGAGATAACGGACGCGCAGGTAGTGATTTTCAGCCAAGTAATATCGATATATACATATACCTGGCTGTTTCGTGTAGCCCATAGTCCCACCTGAGGACTCGTTTTATCTCAGACTTTTGTCAGGTTAACTATCTGTCCGACGTCGCCCACAGGATTGTTGAGTGATATATATGCGTATCTGTGTGTTTCAGGTTTATTTGGCTATTGTTGCTGTTGGGGAGCCTGGGGTTACTTGCGTACCAGCTGATGGACCGAGTGGTGTTCTATCAAACCTTCCCCAGCCACATCAGTCTGGAGACGCGCTACCCCGAGCGACTAGCCTTCCCCTCTGTCACCATCTGCAACCTCAATCAATTCAGGTAACCATAGCAACCAGTTTGACATATCCTGTATACATAACTCGCATACGGAGTCTTGTTTTGTTGTCCAGACATATAAATGGTACGGCTTCCAAAAAAAAAAAAAAATCACAATGTGATTGCTCCCGCGAAAATTTCCTGTCACCCAGACAAATAAGTGAGAAATTGGTTGTCATGAAATCAGTCAACAATAGTTTGACTTCTCTAACTGTAACAGCCGCATTTCATATTACTCCTTGGCCCTTGTTCATTGTCTACTCCAGCCTACACAACATATACATACCAAAGAATTCATCACGGTTGTTAGAACGTGATATTTCCGTTTAAAATCAACCAGGTCGTAGACATGAAAAACATGTTTAGGATATTCTAAAGGAGTGTTTCATTAGTAAGCCTAGCTTGCCAAGAAAGGAGTATGAAATATGTTTGGAAATTCAAATTACAGTTCATTTTCGTGTAAGTAGAAGTCCGTCTTGTAGGCATCCTGTCAGACTGGATATGGCCTCAGATAATAGACGTCGTAATCAGTAACATAAACCATTGTATGAAGTTCGTGAATACGGGCGTATATTGGCAGAAATTTGCGTTCAGAATGCAAAATATCAAACCAGCATTCATTTCTAATTTCTCTTTATTTTTGAAATGACGAAATATTCCTTCTCACTCCTTGGGTAAGCCTCCAATTTAGATACATTGCTTTTGGACACAATCAAGTGTCTTAACCATAAACAGAACCACGAAAAGTTTCCTTTCTAGGTAAGACGTCTTATAATCTGGACACACTATGATTTCTGTCATTATGGCTTGCGTTCTGATTGGCATCGTCATTCTCTTGTCTATACTTCGGCTGGCCTTTACTTATCCCACCTCACCCCAAAACGTCAATTATGATCCCTTGCTAACTGTTAAAACACGTGAAGTATACACATTCAAAGTGATTTGAAGTTTCATAGATGCACAAAGTGTGTTATGGTTCTTGCAAAAAAACAATATTCTGAAGCAATTGGGGAGGTCGATGCCAGCGACGTATTGTCTTTGAAGAGCGTGTCGCCATGTTTGGGCATTTGGCCAGCTGCACAGTAATCCGGGTTGTGTTATAAAGCCTTTCTCTGTGGCAACTATACATCACGACAATTCCGAGTCGCTGTGCTTTATTCGGGCTTACACACTCGATGCCTAATGCACACGGCCTTTATGTAACTCCTGAACAAAAACCGCACGTTTGGTAACCTTGTGTGCAGGTCCTTTTGGTTGCGGACAGCCCTGCTTCTCTTCACGCTAGGCCCACTCTGAACGACTAAACCGCCCAGCCGTACCTCATCTAGAAAATTGCGGTGCTTTGGATCACGTCCCTTTTATTTTCAATACTAATTCCGTGTTTTAATCAAGGAAATGTATCCGTCTTGCGTGCTGGCCGTACTTTCACTCCATTCTGATTATAGAATAAACCAGTCGGCCTGTGATCTCAGGCCCAAACACACTTCCTCTTTCTCTCCGACACTTGCTCTCTTAGATTTCGCAGCAGTTTTCGGTTTGAACCTGTTAAAAGTAACACGATAACCGGGGAACATGTCAAAGAAAGCTTTGGTGCATCCAATGTGCAAGTCGGTGCTCGATGTATTTGATACGCAGTGCCTGACTAGACCCTTATAGACAAATATATATATACATAAAGAATTAGAAACATGTGCTCTGCCCTCCCAATTATCATCCAATGACCCATATGACACAATGTCTAGATTTGGACGTGAATTCTGACCATATTCCAAACAATGTGTAATCTCATTAGTGAGAGCTAGATCCTGTGCTGTTGCTAATATTCATGAGGCTAGTGGTCAGGCTCGTTTCCTATATGTCTCATTGGCGGGACATAGGCAGAGTAAATGCAACCAACACAGATACATTAATAAGTGTGTATATACGGCATTTTGATATTGTACCTAATTCAAATGCAGTTCCTGCCCGTGCAATGCAGTAGGGTACCTCAACCTCTAATTCGGGTTCAAGCTGAGCTGACCATTTTTCTCTTCTACTCAATGAGTAATATGTCATCAGTTTGCTCACACACACATCATTAAAGGTGATGGAATCAAGAAAAAAAACCTTAGGCTTAGGCTGTGTTACTTTAGATTGAAACGTTCCTTATTTATGTGCAAACTGACATCGTAATGCCCATGTGTTACAATACAACGGAGATATGTCCGGCTTGGACCTGAGTTACTATTGAAAAGGTATCTCATCAAAACAACAAAGTTATTCAAAAATATCACACGTTCATACGTCCAGTGTTATCGAATTCACAGGCCATTGTAAGAATACTAAAATGTTAAAACCATCTCATGTGTACCAAATGTCGTATTTATTCCATAACAATTGCTAATGTGTGTTTTGGATTCTCCCAAATTTCAGGTTGACAAAAACAGTGGATAATAATGTTTATAGTGTGCTACATAATTTACATCACCAACGAGAGTTACCGGGGAGTACGTACATGGTGGACGGAAATATTAGCCTAAAAAAGAACTACTCCGTTTTCCTACGTGAAGCGGCACATCAAAGAGAAGACCTCATTAACAGGTAAGCTTTAGAGTTATAGATTTTTGAGGAGTATGAAAGGGTGAATCGGTGTATGGTACAGGAGTAAACGTGAGTTTTCCTTCTTAAATTTGTGATGTACTCCACTGTTTTCCTGACAAATACATATCATATTAGGTGGAAGGCAAGTGGCCTTTAACGGACGTAAGACTTTATTCCTTGTCCCTGAAATTCCCTGTTCAACGCCGGAATTGAACCCGTACCCAGTTTTGTTTCCTTGCGAGTAATAGACAGCAGCGTTTTACCACTTGGTCACCACGTGTTCCATTGGATACAGTGTAAATTTGAAGCATGGTGTATAAAGTAGGTTTTTAGGCGAAGAGAATGTTGGTGGAATTTTGGCGTGGATGACAAGTATGGATAGAGTGGGTTTAAACTTTGGCGTGTGAACGTATGGTGGAATATTCGGGGTGATTAAGCTAAACGTGTTAATTAAAGCCCGACCCAGGTTGCCATGGCGAGTTTCAGTACACCTCGTTAAATCATGAGTGGCGAATGAGGCTTGTCTTGGCGGGGAATATGGCCATAAAATGGCCATGTTTTCAGGATAAGAACGCGGATCGATCGCGAAAGGTACTCGAAGGTTAAGCTATCTGCCAGTTAGCGCGTCAAAATTCAAACACTTGAGCGTGTTGACTCTAGCTGGAACGCCAGCAGATTTCATGTCGCCTGGGTTTCTCCTTGAAACTGAGACTGCTTTTTTCACGTGCAATTAAACATTGACCACAGAACTGGGTGAGAGGAAGGGAATCTAAGAGGGCAAAGCCTCTAGTTGAACTCGGGTCTCTTCGGGGAGTGTTGTGAAGAGTCACGTGACATACTTGGGATATTCCGTGCGAACTACTTCGCTCGGAGTCTTACACAACTCAGGCGCATTAATCGAAACTTATTCCACACGCTGGAAGTGTCCTACAGTTTTGTGGTGCCCTTGTAAAGCAGCATCTTGGTTTAACTATAAACATATGAATCATTGCCACAAAATGTGATATGATGTAGTAACACATGGAAAGTTCTTCGATTTAAAAGCAGTTTAGCATTATACAACACCAAATTTTTGCTTTGCAGCACCAGGAGGCCATGTATAAGTGTCGCATTGTCATGGTATGGCTTGGACTACAGTTTTATCATTGCATGTCACATTTTGAGCTACGGATGTTAAACACATTGGCACAAATTTGTACTCAAAAATGCAATGTTTAGTATTACATATTGCAACATATCCGATTGATTTTAATGAAAACAATATTGTAAAATCATTGTTTGTACCATTGTTACATATTTATCTAACCTACTGTACCGTCCTTGGGGTCAATTCAGAGTCGCGTAACATGTTGGAAGTTCAGTCGAGGACAGATTCAGGAGACTCCAACCTTTCTTACGACGTATCTTATAAATTGGTTTAATAAAGTAGAAAGTCGTTTAATTAACCTTTTCTCGGGCGAGTTGTAAGAGGATTGTACTGGAAACAATGCCGGTTAACTGGCTACAGATAGCTTCAGGTCGGATCGATGGTAAACCCAGGCGAGTGATATATTAAAAAGCCTGGGGCATCAATGACCACGCAGTGCTCCACTCTCGTCGTTCGTTCCGCAGTCTCGTAGACACTTTTGTATTCATCTGGTCTTGGCACCGCCGTCATAATGTAATGGCTTCGGCCTCGCGCATGCAGATGCGAGCCAAATCTATATTAGCTTGTCAACCTTCTAATGCGTCTATTGTCATCGTGACGGGCAGATATTTGCACAAATGCCATCATCTGATCGCCGGTTCCAATATAAGCCATCGTGTAGCTAGAGAGCCGGGAATTCTGAAGTCCAAGGTTCGCCTATTATCAGAGTGATAGTCTTACAGATCTACTTCGAAGATATGCTATTATGGCATTATACCAGAAAATTGACAGATACAGTACATTAGCTCAGCTGCCATTTATTGTCAAAACTTTTCCAATATCTATTTTTCGCAGGATATTTATTTCTGTATGTTATCTGCAATTATGAAACCGTCGTATATTGCGCTGTAGTTATGAGATAGATAGCGGTTCATCTGGCCACGGTTTGTCGGAAATGCAGACTTAAATCTTCAAGTAGATATTAACTGTGTTATGCTCTCAGTGTTATTATACTGACGAAAATCCAGTTGATATTTTCCATCGCCGTCAATAAATGTACGTCCCTTGCCATTTGAGGTCGACTTATTTACAGGCTAGAAGACTGCGATACCGTAGTAGTGTGCTCGACTACTTGTCAACAGCTCGTACAAGGTACACTCTATATACAGATCTATTCAGAAGGACCAGTTAAAGGACAAATTCGACGATGTTCCCGTATGTAAGGCAAAGTTATGTAAAACCAACACAAGCCATGCGATTTAAATAAATCTATGCTTGGACGTAATCTATATTTTCTGAATTTGATGACTATGTAGATTTATGTTCAGAAAAGTTGTCACATTTGAATGCAGGCCTTACACGTGGACGGCGAATCAAAAAGGCACGGCTGGAGATCTATGCGGGTGGCTATAGAAGACACATGGACGACCAGCATACGTCACAAACAGCATTCTAATCAGTATAGTTTTTACATTACATTAAGTATGGAATATTTATTTAACATGATAATAATGCACCATAATACAGCAGTTTCAGACTGGGCAGTAGGTATGCTCACGGTTGGCAGACACGCCTACATGTTGACACAGTTCGATGCAAATTTGCTACAACTGAAAACACGTGGGTACAAGACTTAGCGTTGGACGGTGGCCCCAAAAATACTGTTGTAGATCACTCTATATAAACGTAGGAGGAAACCCCACATGCCAGAAACGGGAATACTTAAACACATGTCGTATGCGGAACAATTTCTAAGCTGGAGACAATACACATTGGTGAACTGTGTTCAAGACAGTGTGTTGCATGCTCTAGCCGTTGGAATAGACACATGCACGACGGCACAGTTCGAAGCAAACTTGCCACAGTTGAAATTACGTGGCCACATGGATTACCCTTAAACGTTAATCCCCAAACCACTGTTAGAGATTGGACCAATAAGCATAACTAGAAGGTTCATTCATGAACGGCATATATCAGAAACAGAATGCAGCTAAGTAGATAAATACATTTATATTGTGGACATATATATATATGTGTGTGTGTGAGTGTGTGTAAGCAGCAGAAAATACAAGTTTGTGAACTGCGTTTGAGACAATACAGTGCATGTTCTCATATTTGGAAGACACGCCTACACGTCGGCACAGTTCCACGCGAACAAGGCACAGCTGAGGACAAGTGGCTACATCAGCGAGACTACAAGGCGGACACACAACGTTCATCCTTGTGTAATGTCTGCCGTCTACTGCTTGTTCACTGACAGCATAGTTCATCCCATTACAGCCGTGTCATCCCAGGATGACATTTGAAACTCAATATTAAAAGCTTTCATGGATGGCGCTCCGTCTATTTACCTAAATCGATGGAGGAGGCCAGTGTTAGCCGGCACGAAGGGCGCCCCATGTCACCTATAATTTCCTCCGTCAGTCCTGCTAGCGCCTTGGCCATCTTTCTGAGAAATCGGGGATAGGACAGCCGTCAAAAGGATGTTAAGTGAGGGCAAACTTAAGAGCGTCCATTCCACCACCTCTGTGTAATAATAGGATTTGAGGGTGATAGCGTCCTGGGCTAAAGTATAGGTTCCCCCATGGATAATTACCTCCCAAACCGCTTTCTATCAGCCAGACTTTTCTTCCTTTTTTAAAGGAGAAGACAACTGTTAACAGAAATTAAACCTTTCTGCGGCACAGTAACAAGAGGGTTCTTCACGGAGGGGGAAATCTTCTCTGGGTTTCAACAGAATCAATATTGGCTGAGGGTGCCGGATTACAGCTCCGCTGTGACCCATATGGCCTTAACGAAACTCCTTAGTGAGGTACCAGTCTAGCTCCGCAGCTCCAGACAACGTATTCCTATCACAGCTCATTATCCTTATGAAGTATGACACACAGACTTGTACCAAACGGTTATTGTCTAGAACACTGCCTTAGATATAGTCGATAGGATTCACTAATTGCTGCGCGTTTCCTTGAGTAATATACATATTGTACGTAGATGAACAATAAGCTTTACCAGACCTAATATACCAAACTTTGTCAGACCTGAAACCTAATAAAGATATGACAAAACTGTGTCAGACGGAGCGCATGACGGATTTGCAGTCCAACTTTGCCAAAGACGACGTCTGTATCATATATATATATAGTATTTCACTTTGTAAGACGTGAAGCCTAGCAGATGTATTGTACCGAACTTTGTCCAGCCTGAAATCCTATAGCAGAAGTTTGGCCACACGTTAGTGAAGCCTACAAAATAAGCTTATATTACATCAGTTTTGTCAACCGCGAAGCCCACAAGCATTGTTTGACAAGAAGCCCCATAAATGTCCAACCAAGCTTTATCAAACATGATGCATGGCACGCGTACCAAACTACTAAACTTTACCAGAGGTAGTGTTTAATATTTGAACGATCAGAAAAGATTTTGTCTACAGATATATATCAATACACCTATGTAGTGTAACAAAGCATATCTTGCCCTTCTAAATATGTCTTTACCGGCATACGATGTGCTTGGCTACGTATTATATTTAGACATAAAATTAGATATATCCCCTGAACAGTGGGCAGTTTGCCGTCAAGTTGGCAGCCATCTTGGATTTATCCCACAGTAAAACACAACGCTTTGCGTACATGTTGACAAGATAGTCGTCCGACGACACACTTTATTTAAACATTTTAGGCAAAAAGGCATGACTAAAATTCGTGTGTAAGTAATACAAGATGCAGAAAATCACACATTAGATTTGGGGAATATATGGAACGAAATGAAGACAAGTACATATATCTGTATGGACCATTTCTAACGACTTGGGGCCGATTCCACTAAGCCATTTCTGACTTTAGTCAAAATCTGAAATACAATCTCAAGGCTTATTTTTGGTTTAAGACATTACTCCTCGTCAGTGTTATCTTAACACAAATGTGTTCAAATTTCAATTTCCTGTAACAAAAACTAAGCTTCGTACAGAGTTTTTAAATTTTGACTTAAGTCAAAAAGAGCTTTGGGGAATCGGCCCCAGAGCCTGATTGTTGGAAAGCCCATTAGCTAACACCAGTAGCAAATCATATTCTATTCTGACGGTTTTAGCCAATGGTTTTAGCCAATGCAGTTGTCCAAACTAAAAGCATAACATCCGCGTGTTTGGTCCATATTTAATATACTGTTAGGCTTGTACATTTAGTTTGGAGTAAAGTACAGAATTGAAGACTTGCCTTAATGTAATATAATGTTGTTCATTTTATAATCTTATATAACAAGGAGCTAAAAAAGTGCAAATCATGAACATGCAGCTTAAATTTGTCTATCTCCGCAAGTAAATTTGGATGTTTTATGTTGGGGACATTTCCAGGATTGCACGACTGTGAGTAGATCGAGCAGAAATAGCTAGTTTCTTCGGTAACAACAACAACATCCTCAGCGCCTGTTTAACATAGGATGACCTTAAATTTACAATGATCCTCTATCACTGAGTAACCCTAATGTTTATGACCTAAATTTACCTGTAATATACTCTTTTTTTAGTTTTTTTCTTTGGGCATACGTGTGTGTAATGAGAACAACATTGACATGTTCTCAGCGGCACATCGGCGTTTCCAACATTTATCTGTTTATTTGACCTAAGAAATGCGTTTTTGTCTGATCTGTACGAATATCACCAGCTGAATTGACATGATGCCCACCATGTGCTTTACACATATGTATGTGTTGAAAAAGCGCATCGCAATTGCTCGCTTATAGAAGAGACTTTGGTAACGAAGTTATGTGCTTATAACAACATATGGCGTGGACGGCCGTGTAAAATACTCTGTCCATTAGTTATTTAACAGCGGTAAATGAGACAGGGGTAATGAGAGTTAGTTTTGCTGCTGGCCCTAATTATAGACTGAGGTTGATCAAAAATCGATCAAGTTTTACCTGCCCAACACCTAATTATCTTTAGAATCTCACCTTGTCTGAGACACACCGGGTGGCAGCGTTACCTGGTGACAAAGTGAAAACCTCAAAGCCAACTCGATAAAAAGTCCAGGAAATGAAACCATCGATTAGTACATACAGATGGATATTATTTCGAAAAGAATACGTCTGTTCGTTGATATCCGCCTCCCACAACACTCTCCCCGCGGTCCCAACCAGGGACATTGTAACCTGACAACGGGAGCCTGGCCGGAATCTTGCAGTCGTCACCGTCAAAGGCATTGTCAAGTCAATAATCAGCGCACTCATTTTTCTAAGTCTTTATGCATTCCCATTCTTCCTTTCAGCATTGTCAAGGCATTACCTATTTAGTAATGTTCTTTCATGAAATGCACAAGCCACACAATGCCCATACCGCACTCGCATTATACAGTGTATTCAGTGAAAGCTACCAGTAATCGTGTGAACAGTTCTGTGCTCTTAAAAGAAAACTGTTTTCCTCGAAGGATCATCCTGCTTCTTCAGTGACTGGTATTGAACATTGGAGTATTGAGTGAATATATTCCTCTAAAGCTGTACGTGTTGATATACTTTTATTTGATTTTCTGAAGCCTTAGTATGGGTATTTAATATTAAATGGTGGTCTGTATTAGAGATACCCCATTCTTCACTTCTCAGTACAATGGTAAATTGTGTTTGATGGAATCTTATTTAGCCCCATTGTATAATAATGACACGAAGATACATTCTTGAGATTGTTATTAGATGTTTATACATGTTTGATGTTCAACATTTATTGCCCGTGAAAGCTTTTCCTTGTTCACATTGCATACACATTGCATAGCTTCCTTCTTTTCCATCAATATTCTCAATTTTTAGAAAGTGCAAAAATATATTGTGAAATGGGTGTAAACCTAAGTGAATAGCTGGACGAAATGTCCACCAATGCAAAAGTTGCAGTCTCCAACGTTGCAAGATCTGTGTAATGTGACCAACATTTGTATAAGTACAACCACCACCAACACAATTTCCAAATTATCCAGCCTGTTGTGTTATATGTTTGTAATTTAACACGATTTTGTCAGTCAAGTAAAGATGAAGGTGTTTTACAATATAAACAACCCCAAACAACCTCTAACCTTGCCCTGGTTCCCGCATACATATACCATGCGTCCCGTTTGAATGGCGAAGGGGAGAGGGCAAGTGTTGCTGGCTCACGTAATCTAAAACGCTACCTCGCTTTGACTATCAAGCCATTAACCAATGAGGTTGCAATCGAATCTAGCTCAGGTACAAGACGAAGGCTGAAGGCTTACTCTAAATTCTCACACGGTTTCTTCTACTTATAAACCTGACCATCGCAATACAAGTTAATAATTCTTAAGCACTCCGTTAAATATCAATCAATCCATCACTAACTGACTGACTTTCAACTCTGTTTGCAGCTGTAGATGGCAAGGAGAGGCTTGTGACTGGAGTAATTTTAGCCCGGTCATCACTGATTTCGGCCTTTGTTACCTGTTTAGGCCTCCTCCAGAGAGCAGATATGTCCAAAGACAAGGTAACATATAATTCTTACTCCCTCGATCTACATTTATTGCATAACTGAAAGCTCTCTAAAACTGTTTATTTTCTGTGTTTAGTTCACAGTTATAATTCACCTATTTACTTATTTTTCTTAATTAAGGTCCTGGTTAGCATACCTTTTGAGGAACCTAAGGCATATTGTCTAATGTTTATTCCTACCTTTTGGGGTGGGGGGGGGGGGTGGCCTCCGTGGCCTTAATGTTTCTTTTCTGCCTGTCGTTTTATAAGTTACTTTTTATCCAGTCAGCGGACATTAATTGCATACTCATGCAATAGTCAGTTCATCAGTGTCCTGTTTATTTCACCAGATATATAGATTTGGCTGTAGACTCATATTTACCAATCGTCTATACATTAAATTACCTTAAATATTTATTTCATGGTTTCGCTGGTGTTTTATGTCGTACCCAAGGTTGTTTTCCTTCATGATCAAAACAATTCTGTTTTGTTTGTGAAGGTATCTTACAAAACCAAGCTAACCTGCAGTTGATATACCACTGAATTTTCTCTAGAAATGGATGCACCCTAACAATGATGGTGAACATTTATTTCAACAGAGATGTTCCGCCTAATGACTACATTGATCAGCACGTTGCATTAGTAGGCGTTTAGACACAACGACCTACGAGAAACACGTGTTTTAAGTGCGGTGCGCTGTTCACGCCAGCTGCACAGCTAGCATTTTATCACGTGTGGCTGTGTGTAAAATAAAGGTTGAAAGCTAGTTACAAATAGTCAGTTGTCCTTATCGAGACCACAGCACACCTCATAATGACTGTACCATTACCTGCAGCAATAAATCACAAAGGTAAATCCGTCACGTGATCTGTGTAGGTAGAAGTCCTGCTTGAGAATGAACATCAACTGAGGTAGAGGAAAATCATGTAACAGATGCGTCTCAACAGAACACACACTTGTATCATCAATCAAGTTCTTCTACCCGCAAGTCGCGTGTGTTTTCCGCACATGTCAACCTCTGTAAACCATGATAAAGATAGTTATAAAAACTTACATCATACAGAGAAAAACCAGAGCAGGGAAGAGAGTTTGATAGTTGGCAAATGGTCGCATGTAACCGATGAAACACGACCTCTTGTCAATTTGCCCGGGTCAGGGTTTTATTCTAATTGTTCATATAAATACACAAATGGTAGCATATTAAACACCCTCTAGCACCATGGCTTGAGCGGAATGCAGTGGTGTTAATTGCAATTTATAAGACTGTGTTGTCATCTCATTTAACATACAATAACAATGTAAAGGGACTAAACCTCGGAGTTAGTCAGTCTAACACCAGAATCATAGAATATCATGGTAAAAATTACATCTCAGGCGCTGCTGTGATCCCTTGTTGCCACGTCACCTATATTAGCAAAAAACAAGCAGGATCAGATCTTATAGAAAATACAAACTGATCGAGTGTATGTCATCAACTCAGTTTTCTCTCGCATTCCAACAAAATTTTGCTATTGAAGTATTTATCCATCATGCCAAAAGCGCTTTGTTAAGCATAATGTTCTGTTCCTTGCTAGAAAAATTTCTTAATCTTTAGTTATGTTTATTTTGATATTGTCCTACAATATCGATACGACGATAAAATTTTGATCGCTGGTTCTATGGTGTGGTAATACAATTTAAGCCAAATTGGAACACCCAACATCAAATGTTTGTACTTGAGATTTAGTTCAGAGTTGGTGAAACAGGCCCGTGGTCTAAGATTTTGCAAGCCTACAAGACTTTAGCCTGCACATTTGACAGAAATACTTGTTACAGTGGATGTTAAATCCCCGGCAAAATAGAACATTGGCCGCAGTAAATGACAGCTGCGAATCCTGAGGTTAAAGATTGAGCCAAGGTGAGAAATCTGTGTGAGGGCAAGTCGATCAGCGCCCCCTAGGCCTCCAGCCGTTGTTGTTGATCAGTGCCAGCGGCTGAGGCAGTCAGTAAAAATCACTTCGCCACATTCTGCTCGGCCTTTGGTATTAATCTTTTAGAGAGATAATTACAGCCGGGATGAAATATGCAACAGAAGCCAAACTTTAATTTCCGCGGACGACCACATACGGTGACCCACCCGTCAAAAAAGAACGATTTAACACCCGATCTGTGGATGTGTTTTTGCCAGATGATGTGCAGCTCGTGATCGCTACAGAAGGGGTTACATGTTATTACGCGTACAGCCAGCTATACTGTCAGTCAGCATGGGTCAGAGCGGAGAAAACTAACAAGAGCTGATTCATAAAATAACTGTTCTAAGGACAACTTTGGGATAATCAAACATGTAGGCGTTACTGTTTTGCAATCATAAATAAGTAAAACGAATAACCGAGAAAACATCGTTAATCTTGATAGTTCCCTGTTTGATTAGACGTCAAACAGAATGCAATCTATACGCTTTGTATAGTCTTTCTGCAGGTTATTGACACTTTTTTTCGTTACAACATTAAAGGATGTGAAGACGAACGTGGGATTTACTGGAGTCTTTTGGCCGTTTCTTTAATCAATTGTCTTCGAGATAATCCCATTTTCATATGTTTGCGCTTAAAATGCCAGTTTATTATTCCGAGGCCTAAGAGTAATTGGCTTATTGATTTAGTGTGGCTGCTATCTATCTTTGTCTTAATGATGGCGGGTTATAACTTATAAATATCTAGATTCTGCTTTATGAAAACTATCCAAATCGGAGAGATTGTATGATATACGTTCGGCCTGTAACAAAACATAAACCTGCACCCAAACATATCCGGTACCCTGACATATTCTATACCCTCACCTATCCTGTACCCCTACATGTCTGGTACCATCTCATATCCTGTACCCTCGCCTCCTCTGTACCCTCATTCGACCTTGTTCCCTCACATATCCGGTACCCTCTTATAACCTGTACCACCACTTATCCTGTACCCTCATATAATCTGTACCCTCATCTTCCCTGTACCTTCAACTACCCTCTACCATCACCTACCCTGTACCATCACCTATCCTCTACCCTCAAATATCCTGTACCCTCACATATCCGGTACCCTGACATATTCTATACCCTCACCTATCCTGTACCCCTACATGTCTGGTACCATCGCATATTCTGTACCCTCGCCTCCTCTGTACCCTTACGTACCCCCGTACCCCCACCTACCCTGTTCCCTCACATATCCTGTACCATCACCTACCCTGTAACATCTCTTATCCTGTACCCTCACATATCTTGCACCCTCACATATCCTGTAAGATCACATATCCAGTACCCGCACATATCCTTACATATTCTTTACCCTCACCGACCCCGTAAACCCCCACCAATTATGTTGTTCCCTCACATATTCTGTACCCTAACATACCCTGTACCATCAACTGTCCTGTACCCTTACTTATCCTGTACCCACACATGTCCTGTCCCCTCACTTATCTGGTACCTTCACAAATCTGGCGCCCTGGTATACCCTGTACATAGGCCTCTCCTGTACCCTCACATAGGTCTCTCCTGTACTCTCACTTATCTGGTGCCCTCACCATCAAATAACCTGATACCTTTAAATAACCTGTATTTTCAAATAAGCTGCATCTTCACATAACTGTGGAAATGTTATTGAACCTCAGTGGCTATCATTCGCCTCGAAGTCGATCAAACCGGGGTCGAGTCATACCAAAGACTTTAAAAATGGTACTTCTTGTTGCCCGGCTAGGTATTCAGCACTGAGAGACTAGAGTAAGGAAACAAGACTGGTTGGCCCCATGTCAGTATAATGGGAATGGGTGAGGTGTTATGTCTGGTGTCAAGAACACACAGCATATATATATATATATATATATATATATATATATATATATATATATATATATATATATATATATATATATATATATATATATATATGTGTGTGTGTGTGTGTGTGTGTGTGTACGCACCTAATGATTCCTGGTCGTCATGTGAAAAGTTGTTCTATGAATATCTGCTACATTATACTGCTAAGAAAAACGAAACATTTCGGCTAAAGATTTGCCTATATGCTGATAGATACAGCTCAAAATTTGTTTTGTCGTTGGTTTTAGGGCTGGTACTGGATGGTGTGGAATATGGAAAGATACCGAGATTGTCTCTAGGTTAGGCTTCGTAAGGGCTGTTAAAGTCTGCGCGGTTTATCGCATCTCACAAGCCCATATCCGAGCCCGTAAAATAGCAATTTATATTTCTTCAGCGCCGAGCATAAAATTTATCTCTGTCACATTTGGTGTATTGATTATTTGTGTGTGAAGTAACTTTCACGGTTTAAAGTGAAGTTCCAAAACGGCAAAATTACCCTTCGGTGTTAAATGATATTGACTTACGCAGGGTAGTGGCCCATTGTCTCCAGTAATCGGATTTTATGGGTGCGCTCGGTTTGGTCGCAATTTTCACGTCGCCTAAGCTCTTCTAGACACTGATATGACAGCATATTAGTTGGCAATTCATAGTCTTGCAAGCCCAGTGACCATTTGGGCTAAGAGTGAGAGGTTTTAAGGTTTACGACATGAAGAGCAGCGGGTCGGGAAGAGTGCCATGGGGGAGTTAAGTAGATAGACTGTCATCGACTCCGCGAGCAAATGGTACTACTTAAGCAAAAGTGGCGGACGGCACCTGCCCGGGTTGTGAAGCGGCTTTACTCTTTGGTTTATCAGCATGATTTTTAGGCATTAACTTCAGTTGAAGGGGATTTAGTGGAAAGTTGCATCTGGGCGAGTGCTTTGCTCGACATGCTATAGTTCCCTCATCGATTGTGTAAAGCTTCCTTCTAGGCTCTGAAGCGAGGCGGGAGCCTGCCGACAGCTGGCCCTCCAAACTCCCGTCATTGTCTAACCGCTGTCAAACAGGATAAACTGACGGGATTTCGGTTGATACCTTATCAATGGGACGAACGAAAATGCCTGGCTTGATATCGCCCCAATTCCCATCCATTAAACAAAATATTGTGTCCGGGAATTCTAATCAATATTAACAATAATTCCACTTTCATATTTTTGTGCTGAATTGGCAGGTTATAAATATTCCGAGGGCAAAGTTTGGCTTACGCCTTCGTGCTTATCTTTCCAACTGGTCAATACGCAACCTTGACTTGACCGAGTATTCCCATCCATTCAGGCATGTTTAGATCAGAGTGTTGAATAGGTAGAAATCAGATTAGCACAGGTTGTGTATTGATTGAGTAATGATTAAGTAACTGTGTAAACCGTTAGTTCGTTTGTGGCACATGTATAATTAAACCCATGAGATGCCGTAACAAAAGCTCTCCATTATTTGAAATTAGGCATTATTCAGTTTGTGGTTCGCACTTTTACTGCACTAGCTTTTCAAGGCGGCTGGCAAGCTTTCCATAACAGTAATGGGAAACAATCCAGTTTTCAAGTGTTTTCAATGCCACTTTTGAAATAAAGAACACAAGTTTTTTTGTGAAACCGCTCTGATAGACGGACTGTCGCCATTGTCCCAGAACGCAAAGTGGGTAGGCCTCCGATGACCTAAGTGTAAAGTCATGTACGCCTTCGCTACAGACCGGAAATCGCCCTCCTCCGAACGGATCGGGTCTGTATTTATAAGCGGGGAAAATGCTGGAATCGGACAGCCTCCATCCATCTTTGTAGAGGGTTTTGGCAAGGCCCCTGTGCTCAGACGACAGACACTTGGACACTTACAATTCCTCAAATAATTTATTGGCTCTGCTAGGGGCTGTTTGCCTTTATACTCTAAGGGGGTTTACAGTCCTGTTCGATTTTTGAACAGAAACAGCTAAAAAAAACGGTGTAAGTGCAGAGTGTACCCTTCTTCTCAAACTTTAAATAGCATAAACTGTTTTACGATACCATAATGTGTGCCTTTAACGTAATTGTGGATTACTCAACCTAATGTATTTCCCTTCCCCGAAACTGATAAGCCGAATTTGTCATTCGAAGCATAATATGTTCAGAAAATGCGCATATTGAGAATTAGCCCTCTAATTAACCTATCCAGTCTTTGTCCGCGGTACAAAACAGATAAAAGGCAGTCGAACAGATAGATAATAACGATTTGCTGCACGATAAATAGTTCCTCTGGTTTTGGGACCGGTTGCTTAATCGTATCAGTTGCTTCTGCTATATCACGCTTAATATCTGAGCTACAATGACATAAACATTGAGACCAAATAACTATTACACAGCTTTCTCAATCTGTCCTTTATAAACTTAGTTGCAGTATTATGTGGTATGATTTTCTGAATAAAGAGTTTGTCGGTCCAGATCGTTTGCGTCCTAGGAGAACATGGAATAAGGCGTGACAATCTGCAGAACTCTGCAGTGGCCTTCTCCCCATCGCACAAACCCAACACCTGCCATAGGGCATATTTCATGGAAGATTACTATCCAAATTCTATTTTTTCCTCGATGATAAGGCTTTGCCATGCTAGACGGGGCCAGCTGCGGAAGTAAACCTCGCCTTATTTCCCCTAGATTAACCATTTGCCAATTTTCCAAACATGCTCATCAACTTTCCTGGCTTTGTATTTAATTTCCTATTTTCCATTGTTGCCCTGCAGGCGCCTACAAAGGATTAACTTTGGTGTTGAACGTGGAGCAGTATGAATACCTCCTGGGTCCGAAATCCGCGGTTGGTGTCAAGATAGCTGTTCATGATCCGGACGAGATTCCCAGCATGCAACGCTACGGTATCAATGTGCCTGTAGGACGCCACACAGCCATTGGGATTAAAAAAATCAAGGTGTGTATTTTGTCTGCGGGGAAAATATTTACAGGTCTTTTTCTCATGCAGGCCCCCATACGAGCAATTAAATTAAAGTGAAAAAAGAAAGACAAGCTGTGTAATTTCCCATTAACCGCGTAATAACTCTTTAAGAAAAGTTCAGGGATGTTTCTGTTAAGGTATTATGTTGTTAAAAGTTCCAAATTGGGATTGATGACACAGACGGGAAGCTGTTCAGGTTTATATTCGGCGGAATATTCTTCTGTGATGTAATACACACGTCCTGTTCTGCCCTGCTATAGAACAGGAAGCGAGTCCGCACGGTTACAAGCGTTAAAAATTCTGAGTTTTCCGTTTCTTTGTTATATATAGATGCTTATTAAGTTGTGGGAATTATTTGTATGCTTATTGAGCTGAAATTTGTGAATGTTTTTATTCATTCAATCACGTTTAGGTTTAGATATGATCTTGGAAATTACTGGGCAAGGATAAAATGGATGTTACCAAGACATTCCGCTGATTACATGGTATGGATAGATTTACTCAACATGTTCCGAAAATGATTTATTTACTTACAAGAACTTGTAAATGCTATGGCTTTACAGTGATTTGTATTCTGGCAACATTTTTAATTAGAGATAGCTTTATGATGCTCACCCGTACAATTAATGGCAAGTGAAATTATTCCGGTAGAAATATTTTCCACCCCAGCGTGTCACTGGGAGACATATCAAAACTGCAATTAAAGCAGGAAAACAAATATGGCCGTCAACACTTGTGAACGAACTGTCAATATGGGAGGCATTATCAAAGCTATTTAATTCTCTGAGTCAGTGCGGAGAAAAATTGAAAACTCGATGGAGAGATCCGAGGAGTGTCAAACGCAGATTAAAGTCAATTGTGGAATTGACGGATATTCTTCAGTGATCCGGTTCAGTGGGTCATTGCAAGCCTTTTGGAAGCTGAACGATAGGCCATCGAGCTGGCTGGCCCGGAGAAGCTACTCAGTTAGGGATTACCCTATATAAAGATGAGCTAGGGTGTTTTCTCACTTTAGACAACACGCTGGGCTTCTGTATGTCTTTTGCAGCAATATCTTCAAGCGAACTTTCCTTCGGTTTATCCTGTCATGGAGTACATCGTCTAACAAGATCTCACAATACTTACCCCATCACTGTCTGATCAACCTGTTAGGAGGAAATTGCAATGATTGGGCTGCTTCTTTTGTGACCAGCAGCTCGACTGACTGAGAACATGGGGAGACAATCGCAAACCTCGTGCCAAATCTTATATCAGTGTGATACACTCATTGTAGCCCCAGTGACAAGATCTATGTCTCCACATCCTCTATAAAAAAAACTGCCCCGGTCATCGTCTGGACTCCACTGGACATTCCACTAAAGAGGACTCTGTTACGATCATTGACCTGTCCGTGTTTAAGCACATGAAGATTCCTCCATTTTGTAATCTCTCCCCGTTTATCTGTAATTTTGCTGAGGATTATCGATGCCAAGTTTCGTTTGGTCAGCGCCAGTTATTTATTGTCAGGTCCTTTATTGGCCTCACTCCTACAGCATCTGGCTGAGATTAATTGTTGTCCGCTAAACGTATTGGACGGCATCATTTGTTCAGAGTTTGAAACAAGTGGTAAAATCTCGTATGTTACATCTCAACGTTTTCCCGCAGAGATCCGTTTTAATGTATGGCGCAGAATTATAATGTGTTTTCGCAATTGATGCTTTATATGTCTTGTGTAACTGTGAGTCTAGTTGCCCATGCTCTAACTCTTGAGAGGTCTTTTCATTATACTTTATAAAAGTATATTTTTTGGGGTAATGAAAACAGCCTTTTCCGGCCTGTGCGCTCCATATTAATTTGCCAGCATGTAAACATGCACCAGCCTAAGCTTTATAGATCAAATTCCCCATCTGTTTTATTCTCCATTATGAAACCATTCAGCGTCTTTGTCTGCTACCTTTGGTAATGTTCCATTATGACACTATTCAGTATCTTTCCCTGCTACTTTGAGTAATGTTCCATTATGACACTATTCGATATCTTTGTCCGCTACCTTGGGTAATGTTCCATTGTGACACTACTCAGTATCTTTGTCCGCTACCTTGGGTAATGTTCCATTATGACACTATTCAGCGTCTTTGTCCGCTACCTTGGGTAATGTTCCGTTATGACACTATTCAGTATCTCTGTCTGCTACCTTGGGTAATGTTCCATTATGACACTATTCGGTATCTTTGTCCGCTACCTTGGGTAATGTTCCATTATGACACTACTCAGTATCTTTGTCTGCTACCTTGGGTAATGTTCCATTATGACACTATTCAGTATCTTTGTCTGCTACCTTGGGTAATGTTCCATTGTGACACTATTTAGTATCTTTGTCCGCTACCTTGGGTACTGTTCCATTATGACACTTTTCGATAACTTTGTCCGCTACCTTGGGTAATGTTCCATTATGACACTATTCAGCGTCTTTGTCCGCTACCTTGGGTAATGTTGCGTTATGACACTATTCAGTATCTTTGTCTGCTACCTTGGGTAATGTTCCATTATGACACTACTCAGTATCTTTGTCCGCTACCTTGGGTAATGTTCCATTATGACACTATTCAGTATCTTTGTCCGCTACCTTGGGTAATGTTTCATTATGACACCTTTCGATATCTTTGTCCGCTACCTTGGGCAATGTTCCATTATGACACTACTCAGTATCTTTGTCTGCTACCTTGGGTAATGTTCCATTATGACACTATTCAGTATCTTTGTCTGCTACCTTGGGTAATGTTCCATTGTGACACTATTTAGTATCTTTGTCCGCTACCTTGGGTAATGTTCCGTTATGACACTATTCAGTGTCTTTGCCTGTTACCTTGGGTAATGTTCCATTATGACACTATTTGGTATTTTTGTCCACTACCTTGGGTAATGTTCCATTATGACACTACTCATTATCTTTGTCCGCTACCTTGAGTAATGTTCCACTATTCAGTATCTTTGTCCGCTACCTTGGGTAATGATCCATTATGACACTATTCAGTATCTCTGTCCACTGCCTTGGGTAATGTTCCATTATGACACTATCCAGTATCTTTGTCTGCTACCTTGGGTAATGTTCCATTATGACACTATCCAGTATCTTTGTCCGCTACCTTGGATAATGTTCCATTATGACACCACACGGCACGCTGGCCCCCTAACTCTGGTCGTTTTTCATTATGTCCCTCTAACTATGACCATACAGTGGTTGCCTCTCGACTGACATACATGCAAACCGTTCCCTAGTTACGATGCCACGCAGCATCCCGTTCCCCTAAATCATGTCATCCTCCACCATGACATGTTGCAACGTTTGCTTCAAGACAATTTACTGCTCCAAACATCAAAGCGAACAAAAGATACGCAGGTGAAAACTGATGCATAACTGTCAGGTTTGCAATGTCATCACCATTTAACCTCGCTGAATATACCAGGCATGCAAGAATGTCACGGCTAAATACAACTGTGAATTCTAAGGATTATTATTGTTGTCTGATTGTAGCATGAATCTCTTCCTCAACCGCATGGAAGTTGTAGGCCAATCAAACGCTACTCCAGAGACTTCGGCCCCAACAGTTGTTTCTATACCTGTCGGCGCAAGGCAGTGATGGCGAACTGTGAATGTTCCATGCCATATACGTATGCTAAACCAGGTAAGTCGCCTCATTTAGTCCACCATACTAGGCTTTTACCTTAATATCACTTGGTTTCAATGAAAAAAAAGTTGATCCAGTTATTCAGTGAAGGTATGATCACCGAAATATATGAACATATATTATCGAAAAAAACATTTTTTTCCCCATTAAGGTGATTCTAAAGCGGTCTTAGAGATTATGTTTATCCCCAATTATCCAAACATATTGTATCCATGACAGTGCATGTTGTCTGTCACACAGGTAAGTCAGTAAGCCAGGAAACTATAAATGTTGTCACCTGGGACATTGTGCACTGTTTGAAATTTTTATCAAAACTCGCAATGTCGGTTCGACAAATACACCATTGCAGACGATCAGTTGATACTTGTCCTCCATAATGTGTCCATGTTTAACGAATATAAAACATTTCCAACTGTCTGACACAAACCGGTATGGAATAAAAAAAAACTTGTTTTGAACTGCTGTTTTAGCCCATGAACTGGTTTATAGTCCTGTCTCTAGTGGCAGGGATGATGTGTCTGTTAACACTTCAGGTTAGCAACCACTGATCCAGTTTAAAACGGCTTTTAATAACTGGTGCGGCCGCTAGTCGGTCCCATGTCGTAGCTTTATAGCCCTCCACAGCGGCTGGGGGTACCGAATCAGGTATCCGTGAACCACTTGACTGCTAATAGCGTCGTGTACAGCACTTGTCCGGCTTAAGCACCTGTAAAATCGAGCAAGAAACATCAGTCATATCTGTATAGAGAAGGTGGTGTTTAGACGCTATGAAGCGGCTCGCAAATTCGAGTTGATTGGATCACGGGAAGGGTAATTTCATTGCCTCGCCAGCCGGTCTAAAAGGATTCAGCACCTCGGTAAGAATTAACTCCGTTCTCAGTCAAAGTTTTCATGTGCAGCTCAATGGGCCCCTAGTGGTCACTGGCACGGAATGATGTTTCCGCTACCACGCTGATTTTTCCCATTTCCATTTTCAGGTTATCTGCGCCAATGCCAGTTGAGAGACTATGTATCCTGCATCGCCAGACCGTTGGGTAAGGGTAACGCCTCACAAATTGACACCCAATTAAATCCGAGCAGAAATTTCACGACTGACTGGCTGGGGAAATAAATTCACGCATCGTGGAGGAAAATTTCCACAATTGCAGTCTCTCCAGGGTTTACCTCTGAATTAAACTGAAGTGGAAAAAATGGAAATCTTCTGTGTGTTAACAGCAAAAGTTTCACATGACCCGAAAAAAAATGCGTCCGCTTTTAATATTCACGTGAAGACTTAAAATTTCCATTAAAAGCGTCTTAATGAATTTATCCCACACATTTTTAAGTAATGAAAGATTGTTTGAAAAAAATTAAACATAATATTCAAGTAATTTGTATAACTATTTCCCATTTTAGACATTTGTTGCCGCTTAAATCAGATTCAAAGATATCTTAAATCATAAATATCTGGAATTTCACTGACTGTGTCTTGACCGTTTGGGCTTTGTTATATGAACTGAACAAAACTGAATAACTGTGATATCTCAATAAATCCCGTTTCCCGATTTCATCTCAGATCAAAACAGGATAATTGTTTAAATTTTGTTTTCTGATTACTCCTAAGGATCATACCGGAATAACTGTTGTAAACTGATTTCCTTACCTCTTCTGAGACTCAAAACGCATTACACCTATTTCAGGATTTCGTCTCAGACCCCAAAAATTGGTTAATTGTTTTCTTTGTTATTTGCTGATTTCGTCTCCGTCCCAAAATCAGAAATCTGTTTGATTCTTATTTCTTCGTTTCTGGTCAAACCCAAAATCAAAATTGAATAACCGTTTGATTCTTTTTTCTTGATGTCTTCTTTCACCCAAAACTGGATAACTATTTGAGTTTTATTTCCTGATGTCTTCTCTAACCCAAAATTTGATATCTGTTTGATTTGTATTGACTGATTTCTTCTCAGATCCCAAACTGGACAACTGTAGCTCCAACTGTGCCATGGGGTGTCACAGGAACGAATACGACCCGGTAGTGTCCGAGGCCGCCATGTCAACGTACGGCGCTGAGAGTAAGGTCTTACAGCTAAGGCACAAGGCACCCCTGGAAGAAAAACTGCGCAAGGCAATGGACATGTATCACAGAGAAGATGATGTCATTTACGAATACGACAAAGATGTGCTTGCCAAGCTCTCACAAAGATTAAAAAGCCGAGACACAAACACAACCATATTGTCCGGATACCTTCAGTCCTACAACAAGAAAGAGGAGACATCGCTCAAAAGGCTGGAGGACTCATTTAAAAAGCTTAATGACTCTGTGAGAATCCATTACACGTTGTTTAAACAATCCAGCCATACGGCCTTCACTTTGTTTGTGAATCACATGGATAATATACTAAAGGAGATTGTAGACCTGGAGAGTTCTCTACAGCAAGGAGAGAGCATTATGTCCTTAAACCAAACTTTACTAAACGTCCTTTGGAAGCTGGACCAGTTGATCGACGTAAACCCGCAGCGTCTCCATTCGTCTGATCCCATGCTCAGCGAGATCACTGAGAGTGTGGAAGCTTTTCAAAAAGATCTTCTCGAGGAATATGGTCAAAGTTACGAGGAGTTTAAAGCCAAGAAGGGCTTTTATCAAAGGCGGACGTCAAGGATTTTGAACATCACTGGGTCTATGAAAAAAATCCTTACACGGCAGTATTACTTAATTAGAAACACGACTTTAAAACTGAGCGCACATGAGGCTAGAACACGTGACAACATCGATACGTTTTTCAGAGATATAAAATCCTTGTTAGACAATGAAATGAAAACTTTCAACGATGAGCTGAAATCCCTAAGTAATTCCTATGTCAGCGATCGGGCTGAAATTTTAGACTTTTTTCAAAACCTTGCTGAGATCAGCGGCAATTTCTCAAAAGGCATGGAGGGCGTGAACCAAGACTTGACATCTCTTGACACTCTCTCGTCTGAACTGAGGAAGAGGCTTACCACTGTCCGATCTGAACTGGCCAAACTCAGTAACGACTATCTTACAGGAGTTCACAACAAAAGCGACCTGGCTCAAAAGTTCCAGAATACCGGGATAGGCACCGCCATTAGCGCTGTTCAGGTGAGGACGTGATTAACACAGTCGATTCTGTAGCATCGACTGGCTCGACTGGCACTATAAATAAATAAGTCAATATATATATATATATATATATATATATATATATATATATATATATATATATATATATATATATATATATATATGATACATAATTTGCCAGATACTAGTACTTGGAAGAGAAAGTTGGTTTCTTCCAACTGTGAAACGGGATGACGGCGAGAGCCTACTCGTGTTAGGGTTACACGTATGTTAGGAAGGTTAAGTGTAGGTGATCATCCACGTTGTTGCCTGATCACCTGTCCCATGAAGCTCACCTTCGTGGGATAATGGACATTGTCTTGAAAATGGCGTAAAGCACAAATGGAATACATAAATGGACTGGTAAATAAATTGGACCACACGGCCAATCTCCAAAAAACCAGAGCTGGATTTAATGTCGCGAAACCAGTGATAACATACGTGATGCAAAATCACTACCCAGTTAACTTTAAAAGTGTTTATACCCTAGTGTGGCTACATAAACATGGTCACACATTCCAAACACGGAAGAAAAAACAACTGGCTCACACCACGTGATAATTATACGGTGTTGATTAATCATGCTCTGAAAGATCTTACCTTATTGTTACCTCAAAGTTCCATTTGTACTCAAGACTTCATTCAATTCTGGTCTGTTCTAAACATAAAGCAAGTATATAGTTTCATTATTTTATGCAGTGTTATAATAAAGTTACATTTAATTGCAAAATTACAAAAAAAATTAATAAATCATTTTGTACTTACCTTTAACATGGCAAAAATATTTAGTCAGACAAGTGTAGGTGTATTCTGTGTCAAAATCTCTCCATCTCATTCATACTTGTTACTTGTATATTTTCAGAGTTCTCTCCAAGATATACTAAATGCAGTCAACCATTTGTCATCGGAAGGTGCCAAGCTTGCAAATTCTGTCAAACCCATTGCGGACCGCATCATAGCCTTTGGGTTGATGGGCCGGAACGATGTTGATCTCGACCTTCAGTGGCTGACCTTCAAAGTGTTAATGGAAAAAGTGAAGCACTTCATCAAGGACATCCGAGATAATCTCCAGGCCATTTCGTTATACAGAGGAGAGCTGAAAGAATACATAAAAAGAACAAAAGTTGATGAAATATTTTATAGGTAAGCAGTGCGTGTTCATACATTCATGGCATTTGGCGCATATAAGGTTAATTTTCACTGGGACATATGATTGGGACGTTTATGTACAAACCTTATGAGTATCCGAGGATCTAAGACAAATCTAAGACATATGTGTGATGGGGGATCTCCCATAAGGTATTTCATTTACACTGTGCTGTTTAGGAATTTGAGTGGGTGAAAAATATAGTGAACCACAAACCGTCAATAGTCCTATACGTAAAAACTTCCTAATGTAATGCCTTAGCCGTACAAGCGAGAGCTGGACGCGACCTTGCGACTTCGTTGTCCAGGGTTCGAGAAGCTGAGGAGAGACCAGTTCTCCAGAGCGAACGGGCCAGCAAAATCTGTCAAAGTACAAGCTTAGTGTTGAGGATAGCTAGCCTTGTTATGCACTTCTTCTGCAATCCAATCTCGAAATCAATTCTACTTTCTCGATATCTCATGCTTTTTATTCCGTTTTTGCAGAAACAATTTTCTCCATATGGATATTTATTTCAAAGACCTCAGTGAGACGATAATATCACAGCGGCCGTCTTATACACTACTGGATCTGATATGTAAGTCCGCAAGATTTTGCTCAATCTTTTTATATCAGCTTTACTTGCCTCACTCAACAACTTGTTTCAGATCTAGTCAACAAGAAGGCATTGTGTTTTTAACTATCATTGTGATAATTGTTTCTATTTGCATGTTGATTATAGTCGGACAATATTTTGAAGGACCTTATCATTTTTATATGCTTAATTTAATTAATTTAATAGAATTTACTAGTAAATTTAGAAATCTTCACTGAGTATACTGTAGTAAACGAAGTATCAAAATCGCAGTTTAGGCCGTCAGCCGGTAGGCCTAAAGCAATATCTTAAGCCAAATTCCCAGAGACCAGTTTCATTGTTAAAATTTTCCAATAATTTCGGAAAGACACGCTCTTGTAACATCCGATGCACCAAATCAAGTATGTAGTTAACAACATTTGATGTTCAAACATTGTATCGTCCAAATTTGTATTACACACAATATCCTATAATGAAACAAAATTTAAAATGACTTGATTGCCGCTAAAAGCTCCTCCCAAGACCAGAATATTACCTTACAACAATTTTGTGTTTTCTTCGACAGGTGACGTTGGCGGTTCGATGGCACTATACCTGGGTGCTAGCGTGCTTACGGTTCTAGAAATATCTGACTTTATGTGCAAATGTTGTGATGTATACTGCGGAAAGAAGAGGTAGTGCTTTGTGGGGAACCTTAGTTCGTTTAGGGACCTGGAGTTTTGCCTATGGATGAATGATGTCTGTCCTTCGCGCGTTGTTCCATAAAATGGACGCGTTCTGTGTACTGTGGTTATCATTGTATATTCGTGACGCCTGATTGGAACAGCTGCAAAAATGGCCTGGCGAAAAGCTTGGAACATGTGGTTTCAGTCAGAATAGGTATTCCCACGCCTGACTTGTCACATATATATTACCTATATATGACGACAGACTCAACCTCTGCGTGGAAACTGAAACTATGTCAGAATTGGTTCATTGCTGACAGGAGCCATGTGAATAATTGTGCGGAATAAACCAAGGAAATTTACCCCGTACGGTATTCACAGGAAGTGCCAGAGGATTTAAACAGCAATGAAAACTTGTCTCTGGATTGAGGACTATCACCCAAATTGAACATGGGATATAATATACATGGTGGATATATCTATGAACGCTGAAAGCTTTAAACTGTTCATAACAAAAATGGTGGGAAATTAACGAGACGTCACTGGTTAAACACCACGTACATACATGTAGATATCTAGGGGAATTTACCAATGTGAATTGAAGTGTACGATAGGAATGGCTGTTGTTCAGTCTTGTATGGGGGAAATGACGCTGAAATCTGCGATGTTGAAAGAAATGTGTGATTGTATAGGATATAGCCTTGTACGATGCGCAGGTCTATTTTATGTTAAATCATGACTTGCTGCAAAACAGGTATGTTGTCAGAGAAACTGTTGAACAGTATATTCTTTGCTAGTGATGGAAGGGGAAAACGACCAGTGAGTGTGCATCTAACGGTAACGCCTTACTGTGTCTGGAAATTGTTTTGTCTTGATCTGTCTGCGTATATTACAACTAACAATGGAAAAATTGAACAGAAATTCGCAGACAATAATGATGAACATCGGTGGTAGCAACGTTGATGGGGATAAAATGAACTCCCATCAAAAGCTCGTGTGGAAAGTAAAGGAACCCACAAACTTACCATTGACGAGACGATAAATACAGCTAAACGTGAGAAACTGATTCGCCGCGATTTTAAAGTTTATATTTTATTTGTACATATAGTGAGAGTTCAGGGTAGTTTCTTTGTATGTCTGCTATATTGTAAGTTTGGTTTCGGACGCTATTTCAAACAGTGCTATATTAGCGGTGTTTTTGCCTTCGACCAACAAGTTGCTTTTTTAAGTTAGGATTACTATGTCTACAAACAGAATCAGTTATAAACCTAATGCTGGATGTACCTTTTTGTTAAGAACTAGGGGTCTCAAACAGCTTTTTCTGAGTCAATATTTTAAAATTGCTTGCATTTATTTATGTAAATATGTGTAAATATTGCAGAGAGGTGACAATTGTTTTTGTATGATGGAAATGATGGAATATATCAACACAACTGATCGTTAAAGAAGTTGTTCCCCGTAGCATAATTTCTAACGTCTTATGTATACTTACGTGCTTTGTTCATAAACCCATCATATCTTGTACAAAATGAGTACATCTAAAAGTGACTATGTAATGCTTTTTGATCCATACATGCCGCCCACAAATAAACTTGCTTTCTATTATGAACACGGTGTGTTTGTTTTTCAATGTTAATTTACAAATATCTGAACCATATATACAAACTATCATGAAGAACATTTTTGTTATCTGCTAATATTGTTGGAAACGTCTGGTGCTGGCGTTTAGTGTTTTGTTCAAATGGTCTAGAGATGTACTTCTTAAGCAACCGATCAGAATACGACTTGTTTATTGGAAGAGAATTAAGGTACATTTACATAAAAAACAAAAGACAGTCGTTATTGTACTATTTTAGAAAGCATTTTCTTGCCTTGGCACCCTTAAATTTGTCGTTTAGATTTGAATCTTTGATACTTAGTTTTAATCTTGGGGAAATCACGTTTTCAGTAACGTTATAATGTAGTATGTGAATATACAATTTTTAAATGGCTATATATAGCGACACAATTCACGGTTTTGTATTTTGTTTTTTTTTTTCTTTTTTTTTTTTTTTTGCTACATTTGAATGTAAATGTGGGGCAAAAAATAGTAAAGCCCAAAGCCTTGTAGTATATGACCCCAATAAATCAAAAGCAGTTGAGCTCACAGAACATGTGGATCCGTTAAGTATCAGGCTATGCACGTTGAAGGAGGATCTGCGCAAGCCTTCAGCAAGCTTCACCAACTTTATGAGGTTCTCGAAGAAAATGGACAAGTAACCGTTTTATGTCTTCTATTGACTTGATCCATGGCAAATTGAAATCGCAAACTGACTCGCTGAGGCAGGTAATCTCACTGGCCGACGGGGTTCCGTGGAAGACTGGCACTGTCGTTGACAGGCGGCTATGTACACGGGTCCTTGGTCTCTGGCCAGACCCAACCTACACGTCAGCCAGCTTAATACCGGCCCTTCAATGGTTTCCTTGAAGCGAAGCCTTAAATCCTCTTTCAATATTATCTTGCCGTTGTCATGGCAATAACAGGTTTGAGCCTCGTAATCTGCTTGGGCAGGTGCACAGTGCAGGGCCGAAACCTTCCTAGGGCCATCGTTCGATAATTTGTCACAACGCTATCAGCTGAATACCCAACCCTACCTGTTTCACCCCGTTTGCTCTCAGGGTGCCTGCGAAACAAAACCCTGATGGTGATCTGGCCTAAACATTCACCAAACGTTCATTGCCTCTCTTGGAACACTTACCCCTGGTCTTTTCACATCTCTTTTACTACATGGCCATTAATGCCAACAAAAATCCCGTTGCAATGTAGTATAAAGATAAACTAAGGTTTCTTTAATTGTTTGTCGGTACTACATTAATGTTCACATTAACGACCTTTGCTAATTAATGGCCCTATGTATCGACGTTTTTACTTTTCG
Organism: Liolophura sinensis; assembly: GCF_032854445.1. Classification (NCBI taxonomy): domain Eukaryota; kingdom Metazoa; phylum Mollusca; class Polyplacophora; order Chitonida; family Chitonidae; genus Liolophura; species Liolophura sinensis. The sequence goes on along the minus strand of NC_088302.1, from coordinate 29,496,053 downwards.
TTCATTTAATTCAATTGCAATCCCGTTTTGCACTGATTAGGAGCTGAAAATCGGCTTTCGTGCATATGTTGGGGTTCCACGCAACATTTAGCGTTTTCAACACTCTTTTTGTAAATCAACATCAAAGCCGTTTGTTGAAGGTTTCATGACTACCTTGTTATATTCAGTTCTATTCATTTGTATCTGTTCATTTGATGTTTTATTACCACGAAGCTAATGTTGGAAGCAGCGTAGTTGTCTTTAGCACTATCATATATTCTTCGACCCTTTCATGTATGAAAGATACGACCTTTTGCATCTGTTTACCTTATTATTTTGGTGACGCAAGTGGGACGGTCGGCCTGCAACCTGTGGATGGTCGTGGGTTTCCTCCGGGCTCTGCCCCGTTTCCTTCCACCATAATGCTGGCCGCCGTCGTATAAGTGAAATAATCTTGAGTACGGCGTAAAACACCAATCAAATAAATAAATAAATAAATTTTGGAGACACTGGTTAAGTTGACCAATTTCAGGGCTCCACAGAATGCACAAATTTATCAGCCAACACAGAATATACAATGTACACAGAATTTGCTTGAACAAACATCTTGCAAACATGTGAAATGGTTAATAATTACAGTACAGTCACTATACGAACGGGTTCAGTCACGGGTGGAAATGTGGATGGTGCCTTTGTCATACCGTAACAAATTTGTGAACACTGACCTTTCATATCCTGCTTATTTTGTGTATAATTCCGAAACAAAAGTAGAATATTCCATAGCATAGTTTGAAAACCATTAATGGGTGTGCCAAAAGATGAACTTTATAACCTAAGACACGCCATTAGATCAGTGTTTCTTTCATTTCTTAATGTGCAATATGCTTTATATTCGAATTCCTGCTCCTTGCTATCTTCGTACCTCTTCTTACTATATTGTTCCAAGAATTTATGCTAGGTTAGCGGACCTATTATATTTATCTAAGTATTTGAAAGAAAACGGTGATTAAACCTGACGTTAGTGTCAAAATATGCTTGCTTCAAAAACAAAAAAAAATGTATTGCACCCATATTTCATGACCAAGTCTACGAAGAAGTTGATCAACAAACAAATTAAACGTTTTGATGTGTATAGTTGTTCCTACAGCAAGGTTGCTTATAGTTCAAATAGTTTCTTCTTAAAAAACTCTTAAAAGAAACACAAAGCAAATATGGTAAATATTTTCTGGATGTCTTTAAACCTTGGGAAATTCCACCTCAAAATATTCCACTGCAATTTATTTACTGTATCCGGTCATGTTTATGCTATGAACCATGATCGATACAGCAATGAAACCAACCTCTACTTTTGAGTTATCTTTTGGTGGACTATAATGCGGATTTGTTTTTCCCAGACGTTCTTCGCAAAGTTACACAACTCAACAAAATACTGAATTGATATGTTATGATCAGTCATTCGATTTATGTAGTGACGAGGAGGTTAATTCCTATTCCCATATTTGCATCGATAAACCGTTTATTTCAGTTAAACATTCCTTATATTGTTTTCCTCGTTAATTTGGAATGGGTGTTATATATACACTTTGCATGTAGTCATTATAATATTTCCGGCAGTATGTGTAAGTATGGGCCAATGTCAGGCGCTTTACTGTGTTTTGTAGTCGGATATTTTGGATTGCAGATGGCTGTTCCTAGTGTAAATAAACCCGGTTCCCGTGAGTAAAGCCTGTCCAGTGAGAAAAAGGCACCGTGATTGTGAGTCACCACTTTCGGGCAACGCAGTAAAGCAGCGAGGTCGCTTAAAAACTAAAAAGCCAAATAAAAGCCCCAAAAATGCGAGTCTCCAAGGATTGGGGAATATCGGAATTAAATCATATTTTATGGCCATCCTATTAGGCTAAGTTGTCTTTAAAGCGACGGGGCGTTTTGTCGTCTATTCCTGTCATCATGTGTAGAGACCGGGGATTTATTGGATTTGTCCATTCACGCCTCGTGCACGAGAACCCTCGGCTCCAGTCCTGACCCTTGACCTTAAAGCCAAGATTAGCAGGCTTTAAATCCCATGTTGACGTCACGAAACTCAGACTTACCACCATAAGCAGTTAAGTACTGAGGTTTGGTACAGAGGCCTTGTAGTGCTAACTTTGGATATGATCCAGAGAGTTTAAAGTTTGATCCGCATTAGTTTGGAAAAGCTTTATCGAAAAGCAAAATCCTTACTTAGTGATGATAACCAAAAAGCACTGAGCGGGGGTAAATGGCCAGCCAGATTGGAGACCCTGAGGTAATGTGTTGAGCACTCTTCGCATAAACTCCTCCGAGGGGTTAAAAGCCGACTACCTTGCAAACAAGATAACTTTTGCCATTCCCTTCCATTTTATCAAAGCTTAAACTCTATTAAGACTTATTACAAATGTCACTCCCTTTTTCAACATGATCACAGCTGGTATCCTGATATTATATTTTTGAAGCATGCAGCGAAATATTCTTTGTTTCATCTGAGCCCATCAATTTAGATTTTCACAGGATTTATCAGCGCTGTGATAAAGAGGAGAAATGAATGCAATTGTCAAAACATTTAGACGGCGGACTGATGTAACTGTTGGAGATAACAGTTGCCAAAGCTCCATGTCGTGGACAAGAGATCTCCAAACCTAAACCCACGCGGTTGATTTTTCATTACATTTTGACTTGAGCATGTCATATGTACAAAATGTTTAAAGGAGAAGAAAACTTAAAACAATGAAACTGTAGACTGAAAAGAGCACATTTTTTCTATCTGGTGGTGCTTGCTGCATAATTTTGCGATTTAAATGTTTGAAGGAGAAGAAAACTTCAAACAATGACACTACAGACTGAAAAGAGCACATTTTTTTCTATCTGGTGCATAATTTGGCCATTTTTCTTTGCCATACACGTAAAGCCTGAAAACGGCTCATTCAGTTCATCGCGTCCTCCATCTTTAACACCCTGTAATTTATGCTGGGGGTGTGTTGCCTCTCAGCTAGTGAGAGTCGTCAAATCTGTCCGCTTGTTCGTATGAACTCGGAACCCACGTCCAACATTCCGGTTTCCCGATCGTCAAGCGGAAAACGAACTGTACTGTTCGCTACCTTCTGGGAAGAAGAGTTCTACCGGAAATGTATGAACTGCACTTCGGCGGTTCCCGATGGGAAATCTCCTCCTAAAACAGAAGACTTCAGGACTAGTTCTTAGGCAAAATGGAGTCGCCCACAGCGGATAATTTATCAACTTGAGGTATATATCAGAATTTTTTATGGCATGCACCTGCGAGGAAGTGCATACTCTTTTCAATGGTATTTATTTGATATTTAAATTTTTTTTTAAAGCGTACAGAAAAGTTCTTTTTTCATGATGGCAATTTGGAAGGTTTTAGGACTATAATGATGCGTCACTTTACATAATTTTTTTTTGCTTTAGTTTTGCCTTCCTAGGAATTATCATAAGTGGTGATATATCAACCTCATTCCGATAGTTCATTATCTCCACATTGTACGAGCATCATTTTGCTGTCCCAACGTCACTACATTTGCAATGCAAAATTTAGACACCAGTGATGACACTGCATACATCTAGTCGCAGTGTAAAAGCACGACGTAGTACATGCATGACACTATTGACGACACTCTCTGGTGCCTACCGATGCACGAACAAAAGGTCCATCGATCTGTCCTATAGGTACCCAGTGATGACACTCTCACCGGACACAGCTGCACAGTGTACTAACACCAGACCAACCTGTTCATGAGACACCATTGAAGATACTCTGGGTCACAACTGGTCCTCGGAAAAAGGGTCTGCGGAAAAAGGGTCGACCTGTCCTACAGGCATCAATGATGGCACTCCATCCAACCAGAGTTTACTAACGTTAGGTCGACCTGGACACAGCCAGTGCACCAACAGCCGATCGACGGCGGGCTGTCTAGTCACAATTGATGTACGAACACCGGATTAGACACCAATGATGACACTCCACAGAATCATACTGTACCAACACCCGGTCGACCATGCCCATGAGACGCCATTGATGACACTATCTCTGATAATCACCGGTGTACAAAACAAATGGTCCACCTGTTCTTCAGACACCTACGGTGACGCTCTTTGTAATCACAATACAGGTGTTACACCTTAAAAATAGCGTGCTAAGTATCACAGCTCTTTGTTAGCCACCGTAGACTGCATAGTGCGGAAAAGGGGATAGAGAACAGCGAATCTAGGAGGAGCTAAATACGATTTCCTATCCAAGCACACATAAAAAAAGAATACTTTGACTAAGTGGACTGATATAAATGGCGCGTACAACAGACGGATAGTCATAAATTACACGTTCTATTTACATTGCGGCATTTAGGCCAACTGTCTGCCTTTTTAGTTCAAAGACCAGGTGGCATCGTAACAGAAAACGCTTGTTTTGGCCGTTCAAACTGCTTCCGGCTTTCTCCTGATACCGAAATACGAGCTGAAATGGTGTGGGTTGAGTGTATAAGCGACTAATATACCAGCCAGGGGCTTGTACATCATGTCTGATGTGGACAGTTCACGACGTGCTGTTACCGTGCCCGCCACAGTCGGCCTCTGCCCAAGGAGTAGGTCGAAGCGAGTCTTGACAACAACTCAACCGTAATCCGATCCAAAATCTCCATCGGCTGAGCTAACAAATGGCAGCGTCGACCAAGTTAAATACAATAAAACCCCATAGAAACCTTTTGTACGGGTTGATTATCGATTCGAGTGCCGATAATTGGCAAACAATCTGCGCGCTTTTAATCAGAACACCTTGATACACGGTAAACAAACATTTCGAGTGAAGCCTTGGTGTGTGGCAAGAGACCATCGCGAGGGTCTGCGCCTGGAGACGTCTGTTGTGGACCCATCGCTAGAACATCCGCCACTAAACCTCATTGACCGCCCGATCTGCTGGGTGGATTTACATGCGTGCAGCTTTGTTCGGAGGCAAACAACCAGCCCCCAGACAACTTCAGTTATTGTATTAGACTGACGCTAATATCCATACAGTGGCTCAGTTGGTTAGCGCGCTAACGCAGCGTAATGACCCAGGAGCCTCTCACCAATGCGGTCGCTGTGAGTTCAAGTCCAGCTCATGCTGGCTTCCTCTCTGGCCATTCGTGGGAAGGTCTGCCAACAACCTGCTGATAATCGTGGGTTTTCCCCCGGCTCTGCCTGAGTATATTCTTGAGTATGGCGTAAAACACCAATCAAACAAATAAATAAATAATATCCCTACATGTAGCCTACAACATTATGCTTGTTTGATACTTGTACAAGGTACATTAACATTGCTTAATAAAGCACCAATCAAATAAAGATATAATCAAAATGAACAGTGCTGTAAGATAATACTACAGCACCAATGATGTTCAGACTGTGTAGTAAATGGAAGCCTTTTATTTACCATCTATAGGTCTACAGGGACAGTGAATGATTCTATGGCAGAGCTCTTCCAATATACTCAAACTTGGATCATATTTGTAGTTCGCCTATTTGCAGCTTTTACTCTATTTCGTTTTCGAACGAAACGGTTTTTTTTTTTCCTTCCCTTTTTTCAGGAATTGTGCAGACACTTTGTTAACATCGATCAAACTTGAGATCAATAAACACTGATATTAATCAATCATTGTCATAAACATTGTCAAACTACCGACTATAGGATCTTTTAAACAGCTCTCATATCATCTATCTCAGCAGTGATGAATCTTTCCCGTCAAAATGAATTATGATCTCGTGCGTGCATGTTAGATTTCTCTTTAGAGCGACGCTGTGCCTTTTCGTTTTAGGCTTATACCTGACAACGCTCCAGATGAAGTTCGACCTGTTCAGAAAAGAGTTATGCATGTCCCTGGCCTGAAATGGCTGAAACATGTGTCTGAGGAATTCAAGCTTTTAAGAGAAACGGTCCTATTATATGGGTCGCATATAAGGCTATGGTTGCTGAACCATACATGACCATGCTCTGCGCTGGGACAATGATTTTTCTTGATGAGCCTTCCCGTCAGCCATCGGCGGTTACATCCGTCCTTCTCCAGACTCCCAGTCACACTCCGTCAGTTCCCGTGGCCGTCTCCACAAATTATTGCCCTTCCGCAGAGTACAATAAGGCTTTGTCATACTCCCTTATGGTACAGAAAACAATAAACCTCCGCTAGTTATGCCCGCCATATGTAGAAGTCCGCTGAGCGATTTTAGAACCCGACAAAGGCGAGAGGAAATGCTTAACCGCCGTAAAATGACATTGTCGCCTTTTATTTTTCGCAGTTCCCCAACATTTTCGCCACCAGATTGGTTGATATCTTTTTCATTTGACCCAGCGGGAGGGAGGGCCTCGGTAAGACCTTGAGCCGTATACTTGGACAATATGTAGTGGTATCTTCGCGTTTGCATAAATGACAAGAACTGTCTGGGCATCTCAAGTACGATGCCATATAGTGGTGTCAAATATTTGTCGAAAGACGAGAAATGATTTTAAAATTCAAATTATTTCAGTAATTACAACCATCTATAGATGGCAATATGCATTACAAAAGTGACTTGAGGCCATCAGATTTCAGTGAACGAAACTATTATTATCAGGCAGCATATATCGGAAAAGTGTTTTCCTACACTGAAAGGTTCTTACAATGTAACGAGCCTCGAGACGAATTGATAACTGGGCTTTCACACGCTGTCAGGTTTAATGCTGAAGAAAAACCGTCCAAACATTGGCCCTAAGAAACAAAATAATGACAGCTGGAACTGAGGCACAGAGTCGTTATCTGTAAAATCTCACAGAAAGTGGCTGGCCCAAGAGATACAGCTGTCGTAATGCAAAATCAGGCTTCCGAACATGAAACTTTCTTCAACATGAAAGGACAAACAGGTTAAACATTGGTCAAGCCCGTAGAATGCAAATCTCGCTCTAATTTAAAACATGATTTCGCTGTACATGAATTTTCTTCAAAATCACGTCCAGTATTAGTACTTAATTTTCAAAGCATCTGAAACGGTATTTCTGATATAAAACCCGCAAACCTGACCAAACCACGAATATACGGTGTTCTTTGCATTCTTATCATTAGATATATATACACGTACTATATTAACATTATAAATAATCTCATAACAGTACATACCTGTTGGACATTTCCGGTATCCTCTTTATTCATTACATTAATGCTGTGAGTTCAAGTCCAGCTTAAGCTGGCTTCCTCGCCGGCCGTACGTGGTAAGATCTTGCAGTAGCCTGCGACTGCCGTGGGTTTCCACGGGTTTTGTACGGCTTCCTCTGACCAGAATGCTGACCGCTTCGTATAAGTAAAATATTCTTGAGTACAGCGTAAGCATACTTTGAAATATTATATATTCGTGAGTCAGTTATTTTTCAGACAGGCCAAACTAACACGGATCGATCTAACGACTAATTTAAACTTAAGTGACAATGACTCCCATGCCAAGTGGGGATTAATTTGAATATCGGCACACTGGTATATGGTGTTACAGTGTTATAGACAAAAATCACATCTGATATTTTGATGTACTTGGCAGTAGGGTTAGTAGGTTGCAGATCCCTGTCATGACTAATTGTTCAGCCATAGATAATGTGCCAGTTCCCAGTGGCAAGCTTTAGAGTAGGTAGATTGCAACAACATTGCTGCGGACCATATGAACGCCTCGGTAGATTTCTCCCTCCACCATGTAGCCTCAGCCTGTCACTGTTATCTGGGAGCATTGCTTATATTATATTGCAATTCTTATTTATGTATACTCAATATATTTTGCATTGTGCACCTATATTCTTCTTATTTACATCAGCTAGCCTCACCAGTTAACGTTCTACTTCAGTTCAGAAAAATAGGTGAAAATATTAATAGGTGAAAATATTAAAATGATATGAATTAAATCCAATGAAACTAAGCAAACACTACAGTCCAGAAGGATTTAAAATAAATAATGCTGTTTAACCTTATAACTGGCGATTCATCAAAAAACAAAGTATTCAGCAGTTTCCGTGATACTTCCCCCTGTTGACGTGTAATCAGACAGATATGACGTAAGCCAGTTGTAATGTCAAGAGCGATTGAAAATACACTTCGCGCTTTGTGACATTACGCCAGGCAAAAGTGAAAAGAGCAAAAATCCCTTATGACTTACAAAAACGGCTTCAATACATTTCATGTTTTTACATTTAACAACTGAACAACGTGCTCCTTATCATCTAAGTCTTTTATTTTAAGATTTGGACACAGGTTTAGCTCTTTAGATAAAAACTAAATATAAACGATAAGTGGTAGTATCCCATTGGTTTTGTAGCCAGACACCAAAGATGACACGCTCCTCGCTTCGATTGTTAAAGTTACCTCACCAGGCTCGTGTTTGCTTTGATTCTATTATATAACCTTTATGACAACACCCGAACCTTATACCTGGCTGTCTGGGGTATATTTACAAAAGTGTCACCAGCACACAATCATGGAGCGGCAAGGCGTACGCCTTTGGGATCGTATTGCGTTACAGTAAACATTGCTCTGTTTGCCATGTATCCGCACTGATGGTTTGGTGATTGTTTATGTAATTACGGCAAACCATGACATATTCCATTTAATAAATATAAATCCGCATGGAGTTCTTAACTGCACGCATATTTCTTAGCAGTGGGGATTCCTTAAGACAGTATTATACACAGGAAATACGACGCCAAACTTAACCCTCAGCGTCACTGTCAGCAATATTACGGGCTGGCCGTTTAGAATGTGGTTGCAGGTTTTAGAATGGACAGGATTAGCGTTGGCTTTAGGAAAGCTTTAGCTGGAAGACATGACAAATGTTTAGTTTGATCTCACGTCCTGACACGCTGGAGGCAAGAGAGTCAGTTTCAAATAATACTCACACCCGGTGCCCTTGATTAATGACACACACTGAATAGGTCGGGTTAATGTAACTGAATGATGTCTGTAGGGCGAGGGCCGCAGTCCGACTAACGCCCGAAGAGAAACGCCACCAAATGGGAAGTACGTCCACCATTCTGCCATTTTACTTCCGCCCATTAACTTTTTCAAGTCAAGGCTTTTAAGTAGGAATATACCCGCTTTCTCATAGATGTGTTTTAACGGTTCCATGGAATAGAACCTCGACACGGACACGTAATAGCATGTATATGAATTTCCCACTAAGCGTGGAAACGAACATTGGGATTTTAACCGTAATGGAGGTCAAATAAGCCCAAAACCCAGTTCCCAGAACAACCCCAAAACACCAAAGATATGGTCATTCCAGGGTTAGTAATATCAGGACCAATTGTTAAGTCGACGTTCAAGGCAAAACACCAACGAACCTAAGAAAGTACATATAGACCAAGCCCTGTTAAGCATTCAACGCTATTCCTTCTATTCCGACCCGCGCACAACATATTTTTCAAGCGCTTGGATGTATGGGGGACCGTGGCCCGTGAAGCACGCGGTTATTTCGGGTGATCATTCTTACACAAAACACAATATTCTTGCCCAACATGTGTCAGGTTATTGCCTCTTATCATGCGCCCAGTGTTTGCCTAAATGCCCAATAAATTGTCAATAGCACCACCCAACGCTGTCCTGATCGCAAATCAAACTGGGCTAATATCGGTATAAACGAATGTTTGCTTGGATTAACACTAGAGCAAGATTTATACCACGGCCAGAGATCTGAAGTGTTTTCTCAGGCTGCATGCTGTTTGGAAAACGTTAGTACAGAAGAATAAACTTATCGGCAAGCACCGTCTATAAGCTGACTGTGAGAATCACCTGGTCTTGACACCAAGAACCTGAATTGCTGCCCCCGCCAGCCCAGGGCTGCTTTGATCGTCGTGCCAATTACACTTTGGCTAGGATAAATGCCAGAGCTATACCGACTCTTGAGGACACCTTTGGCCTCCGTTTGGCCGTCCATCACTGTCATGGAAACCCGTACAAGGCCATTTTCAGATCGACATGATGCTGTAAACTCCATTCGCCGCGTTCACAGACAAGTAGCTCACGGGAGGCCTTCCGTGGACCATGTTGACAGTGATTCGGGGTGTTAAGCTCCCAACGACTAAGCTTTACAGCGACAGAGGAGACATTCACCATGAACTTCGCTCTCCCGAGGGGTTGCCAAGTTGATTTCCAAGTTCATCTTATTTCGGAATCCAATAGCCACAAAACAATTCTAAGGCGACCAAAGACGGGATGTGCTTCTGACGCCGTATAAATCAGCCCCCTGAAAGCTAACCAATTGTTTGTGTTCGGGGCACCGACGTTGCGGTGCATGTATGTATTAGCGTGTCAGGAAGCAGGTAGTTTGGAGCTGTAAAAGCCTCATGGTCAACAAGCCAAATGGCCGACCCAATGCACACAGATATTAAATATTTGCAGGGCAATTAGCTATGCCAATAGATGTAGTTTTGTAGAAATCTTTTGATAATCTTAGGATGGAAGAGACGCTAGTCGGCCATAAACTGATGTTTGTGTGAGGAATCGCTCGCCGAGTTGGCCTTGACGTACGAACAGATCCGGTACCGAGCTGGGCCTGATGAGCAATTCGCAGGAGGGCTGGGACTTAAGGTATTAGAACCGGAACATTTACCAGTGTTGTGCAATCGACGGCAATTTGCATATCAAAAGCAGTAAAATACCCCGGATAAGGACTGCCGCAGCCGGCTTGGATTACGGATCTTGGGTTTTGATGGTAAACACACTCGCCTGAAAACCGTTCCACCGTTATCTTTCACTGTGTGTTATTTATCCTGCTGGGAGCAGTATGATCATAGACATCGTCGCTCATTCATAACTAGATCATATCTTATACTGTGAAGTTGTGGATATGTTATCAATATCAAATCAAAACATTACCCACTCATTTGGCAAAATTTATCAAACCAAGTATGAAACATTCATTTATCAGTTCAAGTATGAAATATTCATTGATATGAACTATGTAAAGTGAAAGGACCGTTGCTGAGTGGTTATAGTACTTATCTTGCGATCGCTAAGTCATCTCATGCTTGGGTTCAGTGCCATTCTTGGACAAGCAATTTACTAGATTCTTCTGCTTTCACTGTTCACATATTATGGTGGCATAAAGTGGGCGCCAGTGCGCTTTTGTGTGGTTTTCCATGAAGTTTACTGGAGACCACTTGCCTTCCACCAATGTGACACATGCCACAGGTGGAAGAGTTCACCTGCTTATTTCAGGCACTCCAAGAATGCGGTCGTTGCGAGTTCAAGTCCAGCTCATGTTTGCTTCCTCTCCGGTCGAACAAAGGAAAGTCAACATCCTGCCGATGGTCGTGGGTATTCCCCGGGGCCTACCCGGTTTCATCCCTCCCATAATGCTGACCGCTGTCGTATAAGTGAAATTTTTTTGAGTACGGCGTAAAGTAATCAAGTGAAAAAATACTACAAACACTTTGGTTTTGTGCACCCATAAAACTTTCCTCTATCGTATAAGAGAAATATACTTGAGTATAATCTGAAACTTACAGAAATTACCCAGTCGCGAACTAATGTAGGCTGATATGGCTACAAAAAAAAACCCCATAAAACCGACATACTTTACAAGTGAACGTGTTATGGTGTTCGTTACCCTCGAATAACGTCAAACCAGGCAAAGGTGGAAAATTTTATAGTTTCATAAAATTATATACCAGCCATGAAAGCAATATAAATTGATCACACGTTAGGAAGAAATATACAATGTCCAAAAAATCTACAATTTACTACTATTTATGCATTTACATGAACAGTTAGAATAAAACCCTGACAGAGGTAAAATGACAAAAGGCCATATTTTACAGGTTACGCGTGACCATTTGTTAGCTATCGCACTGTCGTCGCTGATCTGTTTTTACTTTCTATGATGTACGACTTTAATTATAGTATCACTTAACAATTCCGTTGAAGTCCGTGTACATACAGGTAACAAGCGGGAATTTTCTCATTAACGATTTGGTGGCACAAAACTAGTCTGGAAAACAATTCGTTTCTGCCATCAACGCTTTACTGGTATTCATTAGACAATTCAACACTTGGTTTAATAAAGTCTGAAGAAGAAAAAGATGAGGTTCTTCTTTCTGTTTTGTGGGTGGAGATTTTTCGAATCGTGCGTCCTCCGAGGACAAAGGTGGGAAGTAGGGCTGATCGAGCAGGCGCTAGATTCCACATGCCCTGTTTGCTCAACGCGGCCCACTTGGCGTCAGGAGTAAGCATGAATAATGGGGTGTCCCTTGTTACATCCCTGCCTTATTAAGCTAATCAGCCGGTCAGCCCGCCTCCAGGAGCCTCTCTCTCGCCGATAAGTGACGTGCTAAAGACCCGTGGGTATTCCCTAATTCCTTCTTTACATGTTGAGTCGAGTCAACATGCGCTTTTAACGACGACCTGTCAACGGTCAAAAAGCAATGGCCATACCACAGTAGCGTTATTTGTTACTGAGAACCTGGCAAAGCACACGGAATAAACAGCTTTAGGATTTTTGTTCTCTTCACAAAGCTGACAACTTATTCACGACAATAAAGATTGTTAGTCAAAAAGCGACGTGTTTGTTTTAAGTTCAACCAGTTCATAGATTGTGGTTGGAATTGCAAGACTTTTCAGATGGAGCCAGTAGACTGACATCGGAGACAGAGTGTCCGCACATCTTTGAGGTGTTCCAGACGAAAATCAACAAACAAGACTACTGTGTCGCACAGTGTAACCAGAGGACGCTGAACATGGCACAGGGGTTTATGATCACGCCATGCTACTTCGATTAGAGGTTTCTCTTAAAACACGTCAGAAAGGTTCTTTTTTTATATGACACATATTTCTGAAAATTTCATATTAGTATAAATGTAGGCCTAGTTTGCCCTCATTTGTGATTGGCCGAAGATTAATATAAAGTATACAGGAAGTAAAAAGAAACTTTAACGCCAGTATATCCTTTTGTTTGGTGTTTGGTGTTTATGGTGACTGTTTAGATTTCAAGACAGTTGAAAGGTCGTCAAAGGAAGTAGTTGGTGTACTTTGCTAACTGTCCTACTGATACTGAATTGATGGAACAATGGGACCCTTGCTTATAGCTAAACCAAGATCGCACTTGATTCTCATTATTGCCCCATTGTCAATAATTTAGTATCAACGCCATGATAAAGCTGCAGTGCTTCTGGCAATACGTTTAATCACATAAAATGTATTCAACCTGGCATAGACGTCCGTCAACCAACACAATTTTTTTGGTTTGTTTTTTTTTGCCCGGGAAAATGACCACAGCATTAGTTATACCATAGTAATATTTACTGCATTAACGGTACCTTTGAAAAACTCTTTATCAACAAAGAGGTGCGAGGACCAATGCCTAGATGCGAAAGGTTGCTAAAATGTTTGATTCCTTGATCTCTCAAACCGTCGGGCATCCTTCTCAAAATCTGTGAGATGCTAAATTAGTGTGAAGGCGTTAGTCACGGCACATAATCCTGTCCACCGCCGTAACTATTTGAAAAAAAATTTAATGATTCCTCAGAAAATAGAGAATCTGAATTATTTTTTTAAAAACTTCGTTTTTGGAAGGTTTCACCAAAAGTAGATTACACTCGATCATACTGACTTGCTTAGAAGATAAAATCAGACAAGAAACGACGAAGTCTCCATCTGATAAGACATAACCATAACCCGAATAATATTTCAATGCGTCAGTTAACATTTCTTATAAAGTTTTGTGTCTTTCACAATCGCCGATAAAAACATGCTTTGTGAGTGACATCATGCAAATAATCAAGAAATATATAGGTCTACATCCATGGTTACACATCTAAATGTAGCCACGATCTGTTTGTTAACATACAGCGTGACCACGCATAGACGTGCGTGCATAAAGTACACGTGATTCTGCCATGTTAAGTTGCATGATGTGCATCATCGGCTCAGTAAGCAGACTGTGTGTGGGTGTGTCACCTCAGGCAAATTTCAGTCAGGGGGTCCAGCAATAATGTGATTAACTCCCCGGGAACAATTGCATAATACTACCAGAAGTATCATTCCACCATCATCCCGATTATATAGCGTATTTCATTCTCGAATTCACTTTGCACATCCATTCCATTCACCGATCTTCCACAGTGATCCAAGAAAATGTGCTTCGGCCAGGACTATGAAATATTTCAAATTTTTTTTAGAGATATAGGAGGCGTGTTACAGTTCATTTACCTTCCCCTAAAAACATTTCTCATATTGTTCGAATGTTAGGCACAGGGGAATTTTGCCTGTGTACATAATCAGTGAAGTATATCTAAATCATTGTTCAGGTCGTCAACCAATAAAACAATATCCAAAATCAAATTCCAGCTTTACTAATTAATTTAGCATCATAATCTCTAAAAAAAAAACATATAAACATTTTAACAAAAGATACTTATATGGAAGTAGAAGTATAGTCAACAGTTTTCAGTGATACACTAGTTTGTTTACGAACCATGGCGAATAACATTTACAATGGCCATTTATAGTTTTGATTTCAATGGAAATTACCGAGTCATACTGCGTCATGTTCGACTTACCTCGCTCTGACTGGCACAGCTTATCCCATACAGTGCCTTTATACTCCAACTGACAAATCTCTCCATTATATGAGATAAAGGCTGATGTAACAAATCCTTAATTCCAGTACACACCTGTTATTGCCACGAAAGGAGGAGTTAACACTTGCAGGCCTTTTTAACCCAAGAAGAACACTCACTTTCATTTGTAGCTTTCACTTTAGGTTGTTAATGAAAATTTTATCGATTCTCTATACACATACCTGAAGCATCACATATTTTACATTAGAAATGAAGTCGACTAAAATGTGTATTATAGATGGCGCTGCAGTTCAGGTGTCTGCACCCTGGCCGTTGTTACAAGAGGAGACTCAACCCATCCTGCTTTCCTCTATAACACACGTGAAAACGTTTGTCAATAGCTTGCCAAAGATCGGCGATTTACCCTGTATGGGCTTACTCTAGTTTGTCCGAAACATCGTATGTGTGAAAAATTCTTCAGTATTGAGATACACAACAATTATATAAATAAATAAGAACTTGAAGGTAAGTATTTATTTCTGAATATCCGAACATAGTATTTTCACAGAATTCACCTACGTTATAGATATACATCATAGAGGAATACAAGATCTTGTACGTCTGTGATCGTTGTACAAACCTAGGATGGGATTCTTGTGTAGTGTTACAGACGCCTTGCAGGAGATAGTCAGAAACACAAATCACTCTGTGGCTGGGACACTGGGAATGGATATTGATACTGAAACCAGGATTCATAGCGTGAAATTCATCAAAGCAATCTAAGCTCCCGACGAAAGACTGCGGGGTTTCAAATGGTGATTAAAAATGTACGAATCAGTAACCAGGTGAACAAAGTACCGGTGCTTCCCGCCCACGGGGAGGTGGGGGTCGGAAGGTGTGGGGTGGGGGTGGTGAGCTCGGCAGGCTCACACAGCGATAACGTGTGAAAGCCAGCCTTAATAGTTCATGATCAGATACCCTTCTTTTATCCGTTATATTAATATTCATTTTTAATCTGACACAAGTGTTTTTGTCTGATAACGCATTGTATGGAATCAGTCACTGAGTGTACCCTCAGAAATGAGGCAGCCATATGGGAGCAAACTATTCCTGACCTCTGTAGGTACTCTCAAGAATAAAAATAATCTGTTCAATTTAACATAGAATTTGTTGGCTGGTTGATTGTAGAATGTACACTTGCAGCCAGGTAATCTGTCATCGTAAATGGTTATTCCTTTAAATATAGCCCACACAGAGCAGCCCACACTATATAAATTCAGCTTAAAATAATAATAATAACAGAATATATTATATATATTATACAGAATAATAATAACTGGCATCACCCCAACAACAGACTTTCTGTTAAAATTAACAGATTAATTATTTTAGTGTATATAATATTTTATATACAGATTTATTGGCACAGGCTTCGCTGCAGACATGAACAACACGAAAACGTACGTGCTATTGTTTCCATACTGATTTCATAAGATTTTCAGTGGCTTCAAAAAGAAAAACTAGTATTCCATGCACGCGTGGTTGTACTTTCCACAAAATATAAATATATAATATTCTTATTTATCTATATATTTAATAACCACATATAGCAGCACTTCATTGATTCGTGGAATGATTCATCCAATTGTCGATTCATTGATTCCTCATTTCCTTACACTGAAAAAATAATCTGTTACATTTAATAAAAAGTCTGTTGTCTGAGTGATGCTAGAATGTATTCTGCTATGGCAGATTAAATGAGTATATAACACACATATTCTATTAATTCTACATAAATATTCTATTACACTATAACAATATTGTGTTGTAATAACAGAATACATTCTAACCTCAATCAGACAAAAAAGACTTTTTGTCAAGTTTAACAGATTATTTTTTGAGTGTAGTTCTTTCTTAAACGAACTCAGTAATATATATAATATATATATATATATGTTTATATAATATTTATCTTTTTCTATACCTCTTGGAACTGGAAAAGGTGACACATTTCATAAATATGACACACAATAAAAAAAAAACAAATGGTAGGTTGTTTACGTGACTAAATTACATTACACCAAACGGCCGCTTACAGTGCCACTGGTCACTGGAGCGGATCGGCAGGTGAAACGAAACGTGGAAAGTAGCTTGTGTATATTCGTTCGCCGCAGACCTACCTGCCTTGCCCTGTAATATAACGGTAAATCACGCTCATTCAGACAACAAAGAGAACACCGCCGCAGGTAAATGTAATGCCTGCATATTTCATGTGGCAAACACACCGCGCCTTTACCAAACACAAAGAGAGAGATAATAGGCGAATATTGTTACACTGATGGGATATACATGTTTAGTGAACTGAGATAACTATGCGTCTTTGATGAGGCATAATTTTCGAAATGAAGCCGATGGCAAACAAATATATATACCGACACAACTCATGAGATTTTTCATCAGCTACAAAAGTAGCTTCATCACAAATTATGACAGAACAATGAAATTAATATAAAGGCATGTGATGGGGAGCGAGGTTAGCCCACCTCTTACACGTTACACCAATACAACATACACAACCGACCTTATGTGTGATATCCGATTTCTCCACTTATAAACAGTCA
The DNA here is from genome assembly GCF_032854445.1 of Liolophura sinensis. Lineage (NCBI taxonomy): Eukaryota > Metazoa > Mollusca > Polyplacophora > Chitonida > Chitonidae > Liolophura > Liolophura sinensis. The sequence continues at coordinate 29,478,890 of NC_088302.1, read as the reverse complement.
TATTAACATGCAACTGTCGTGCAGTTAGGTGATTTTCTGAAGAATCAACCGTTAATAACTTGCAGTGTATGACCGTGGTGAAAATAGAAGAAAAGCACTTTCCAAGTATACCAGTTAACAGTGTCTGCGAGACTCAGTAAAGGTTCATGAGCCGCCTTAGCATTGGGAACAGGTATTGAATGCAAAAGTAAGCACAAGGATTATTTTGCTTGGCGTAGTGTCAGCATATACAGTGACAGGGTAATACGCAATGTCTGTTCTTGTACGGCTTCAAAGATATCACACTTGAATACTAACTACATGTATAGTTTTCGACATCACCAGAGCCTAATTTGCATTCGCAAAGCGCAATGTTTGGGAAAATCGACACTGCAGTTCTTTGTGTCCCAAGTAATGCACCATCAAGTGTGAAGTCGAGCGGATGAACTGATGTGCGGAAAATTGAAAGACAACGGTGCATACATAAATAAACACATTTGTTCCATTACATAGGAAGATTCTATGTGGTCAACTTTTTCCTTTTTTTTTTCCATGATCATTCCCGTTCACTGGTTTCCCACATACACGAAGACAGAAAGAAAATGATACGTTGGAAATCATCAAATGTATTTGCATTAAATCTGAAGTAAATTTCTAAACAAGTGTTTGTTTGTTTATCTTTTATTTGTTTTGTTTTTGTTTCAGTGAGGTTTGACTTCACATTCAATATTACTTCAATCATACCAAGAAGGTGTCTCTTCAAATCAGGCCGAGCCCAATGTCATCATATTTATAATGCTGCTGAATTGCCATGTCTAAGACACCATACTTGACACCCCACCCAGTCACATTATACTGACACCGGACCGAACAGTACTCGATCAATTCCTCTTATGCTGAACGCCAGCGGGGTAATGTACTAACATTATCGATGTTAAAGTCTAACTGTGACTTTGTTTGGATTTGAAACCCCGATCTACCGTTTCTGTACTCAGTTTAATTATATACCACGGGATACATTTCTATAACAGAAATAACGTTGCAGGCATTGAAAAGAAGCAATTGATTCAGTTTTTCAGTTGCTCTTATATGACTGCGCACTATTGTCACGTTTAATGAACAGCTGTTTTTTTTGTGGGTTTTTTTGTGTTTTTGTTTTCCAGCCAAGTGTTCATGTAATATGCACGATTTCTCCTTCAAGATCAATACGATATATAATCTTCCAGGTGTCTATAACGCAGGCATCTGTTATCCATGCATACTACAATATTGATGACAGAGATTCAATGTCTGGTAATCTGTGTCAAATGTTAAATTTGCAAGACCTTATAAATGAACCCATTTAAAATCTATCAGTGTGTCTTCGGATCGCAGGCCTTCAAAACTGTGATGAATGGCTCTATGAATGTTTCACTCTTGGCTTCTCTTCAAAGACGTGTTCCAGTTTGAATCATGTGTCCCAGCTTCCATCTTAAACAGCTTTTTTTTCTCCTCCCCAAAACCATTTTCGGCTGTAATGAGAAATTCAGTCGACCCCATTGTCGCCGGAAACCAGGAATTTAAGGCTATTCCCTAGTGACAATTCTCCACGATACAGTTTTGAAATGGAAACGATCGGTGACAGTTAATGAAATTAACTTTATCCACAGATCAACGTGATTTCTCCGGCTTCAAAACGCTTGGTTCAGCGGTCAAGTCCTAGATCGTGACTACAAATAAGCTTGTTAGGAATTCTTGCACGCCGATGTCGACAGAACGAGCGGCTGCAACAAAAGATTGTCTTAAGCGACTACTTGGGTCAGGAGATGTGCTTAGCCCGCGCCACCGAGATTTCTATTTGTATGGGCCAAGGAACGAAGACTGCGTGTAAGCTGCAGGTTTTTTTTTTGTCACAGTACTTTTTTGGCATGTGTTTTGTAGAGGTATATGGATCTTATAGCCTGGGGCGGCCATTTTGGAAGAACAAAACATAATACTATTAATTTATAAAATACTGAAGAATTCGGCCGCATAAATGATTTACCAGGTTAAGTGTTATGCACAGTTCTGCTTCAGAAATATTTTGCAGCAAAAAATGATACTATAACCTGGGCCGATCGAGGTATATACAAGGGCCGAAACTGTTATGCAAGGACCTTCGCGCTAGACCTATAGTCAGTTGGAACAAAAAGGGCTGACCAGGACTCTGATCTCTTGCAGCACAGGACACACACACACACACACACACACACACACACACACACATATATATATATATATATATATATATATATATATATATATATATATATATATATATATATATATATATATATATATATATATATGCTTCGTCATCAGTTTAGCTACCGAACGTGCCCATCGCATTATTTGTGACGGTAAAGGTTCCGGTTATAACTGATACCTTTTACTCTTAGATAAGCATCTGTATTCTGTAGACATAAAACTGTAGGTCTCGCACTAGAACAGTTATAGCCCGAAATTCAGTTCGTCCAAGATTGGAACTGTTCTTCACTGTATAACTTGACAAAGGACTGGTTTACCCCAGGCTCTCCGGTTTACCCCATCCATACAACTGACCGCTATCGTATACTAATAAGTGAAAAATTCTTGAGTATTGCGTTAAACAACATACAAATAAATAAAACAGATACCTAACTTCCACGTAATGGGAAACCTTCCCCAGTGTGAGGTAATTACAACCAAAACTGTGTATTCTCTTGACCATCATATTCTGCTTTAGCGACAACAAACTAATTCAACATATATGGAGTATCTGATCATGCGAAATGTCGACTCAGGTCCAAGTTGAATTCACCATTGTTCTCCATAACACTGAATGTATAATACGTTATACCACTTTGTTTCTCAAGTCGTCATCGCTAAGGCAGGATATGCTTATCAACAGAATGCACAGTTTTGGCTCGAATCACACCACACGGGGGAAGGTTATAGAGAACTATATGGTCAGTTCAGCCTAGACCCGAATCGCCATTACGCGGAATAAGGTATCCCAATCGACATTGAATCAAGAATATCGTGACAAACCTCGATCACAGAGATCAAACATGTAAATCGTTAAACATTATATAACTGCATCAAATTTACAAGTAAAAATCGTTTAGGGATGCACTATTAAATCGGACTCCTGTGCGTGATTAGAAGGCTACAGGCTTATTGATTACGCCAAACTGATGTTTCCCTGAAGTCGATCGCTTTCGGTAACTATGGCGTCGCGCGCCAAGTGGTATCACATGACAGGGTATAATCAGACTGAGGCTTTTCTCGAGCACTGCACCTGGCTCTTCGAGCTGCGGTGGTATATCACCTAGGAGAATGTCGCACTCACATGATGGATGGACAGCTGGGTGGAAATACATAATATGTACAAGTTACTCGTGGAGAGTGATATGTCATTGATCATCTTACATCCAAACCCAGCCTCCACTAAGTCATTTAATCATAGATCAACAATGGAACTTTCCTGATAGAGTGTTAGGAAGACATTTAAAGGTTTTGGAGCAAGGTAGGCCCCCTATTATATTACACTAGTCAGTGCACAAATGGTCCCCGATAGGTATAACCTTACTAGAGACTTTCTGATCCTTTACTTCACTATTCTGATATAGAAATATTGACATCGTCTCTAAGACATGTTTAATTACTGCATGGCACTCTGAAGTCTACAAGTATTTAAAGTAACAAAGATCTTGGAAGCCTCATATTGCTTTAAAAATAATATACATGTACACGCGGCTGGCTTTTTGAAACCAACCAGCCTATAGATAAATGGAGACAACCAGCAGCCATTTCCGTAAAAGAAAATGTCATACGCTACAAAGTATAATTTTTGTGATGTGTTCTTCGTTATTTTACCAGTTGTTATTCAACCAACGCAATTATTTACAGCTGTTTGAGAACAAAGTATATAGCATCATTAGCTTAATACTGTCATGCGTAAAGTATACATCGCCATCTTTAACATATGCAACAAAAAAGAATAATTTTAAAGACAAAATATATCCAAAAGAAAAATGAAATTCAATCCAAATCTTAAAGCAAAAGAATTACTGGCCATTATTCATCGATGAAACTCACAACCGCACACATACATACATATATACATGTAGTTTCAGACTGGAACGCACCACGCACTGGCATCCATTATACGCAATCCGGATAAAGGCGGGGACAAATCCTTATATACGTGAGGAGATCAGTGTCACTGTACTAACGACGTCTCACGAGCTTCAGGGTTTCTATTCGGCTAGAGAAAGCAGAGCCTTACATCAACATTACGATAAAGCTAACTATCTTGAGCTATCTACCTCTGTGCATTTAATTAATGAATGCGACTCATTTATTCATTTATTTATCAATAATATTAATACTATTAATTAACTGATACATTCATTTGTTTATTTCTTCATTTATTTATTCATTCACTTCTCCATTCATATATTTTGTTATTATTATTTATTATTATTAGGCTACTGAATGTGCTTTTCCATTTTCTTAACTATATGCAATTGTTTATACATATAGCAAGTTACATGTACTGAGCTGGTTTTGGAACGTATGTTTGTTATTTTGTCGAGGGGGCCTCCGTGGCTCAGTTGGTTAGCGCGCTAGCGCAGCGTAATGACCCAGCAGCCGCTCACCAATGCGGTCGCTGTGAGTTCAAGTCCGGTTCATGCTCGTTTCCTCTCCGGCCGTAAGTGGGAAGGTCTGTCAGCAGCCTGCTGAAGGTCATGGGTTTTCCCCAGAGCTCTCCTTGGTTTCCAGTAACCAATTCTGGCCGCCGTCGTATAGGTGAAATATTCTTGAGTACGGCGTAAAACACCAATCAAATAAATAAATAAATATTCTGTCGAACTGGAAACGCCTTCGTTGATTATTGTGAATTTCCTATTTGGTATCTTATAGATTTGTAGGAGTGTAATTGCGCTTCATTTATTATTTTTTTTTTTTCTTTCTTTCTTTCTTTTTTTTTTTTTTTAATTTCCCGGACGTATAGTCTCCAAGTGTATAAAAGAGAAAGAAAGCTGTGGTGAATTGAGTGTTTGTGTTGTGAAAATTTCAGTTATGATGTATATCAGGTTAACACTTTTCTTTGTTTAAATGAGCAGTGTACATTACTCTGTAGAGTTAATTTCTCCGGAACATATACATATAAAACATTGCATCATTTAACACAGCAAGAGAGCCACTATCCGAACCGCAGCCAGTGAGACAATGCTTTGTGGTTGCAGGAGTAGTTCCCCCTGATTCAAGTAAATATACAGCTTGGCCGTTTACAGATGATCACACGGTGCATCGCCAGTCCCAATCACATATCCTGCTTATGATCATAAGAAGGAAATTAAATTACACCTATAGGTATTTGATAGAATGATAAACAATAAAGTTACCTTGTCTACATATGGAGCTCATTCCAGGGTTCATTGTCGGCGACTTGTTTTACTTTATATCCAGTTTGTTTTTAATCGCAAGATTTTGCTAGATATATTCAATTATTTATTTGACTGGTGTCGCACCCAGTAATATTTCCTGAGTTTGTGTTTCCTGTTAATGGGTGGTGTTGACCGGACTGTTCGGACTGATCCACTGCCAGGCCTTTCTCGCGTGCCTAACAAACCATGTGAGTTAATTTATTTATTTGATTGGTATTTTACGCAGTAATCAGGAATATTTCATTTACTCGACGGCGGTCAGTATTGTGGTGGGAATAAAGCAGATAGAGCCCGGGTGAAACCCATAACCATCCGCAGGTTGCTGGCAGACCTTCCCACATACGGCCAGAGAGGCAGACAACATGCTTGATTTCATTGGCCTTAAACTGATATAGGCAGCAAAACAACACTTCAGTGATTCTGCTACACATGCATGTATGACAAGACAACCACTGTCGACAAAATCGACCTTATTTGCCTAAACTTGATAGCATAGACTTTATTCTAAGGAATATGTATAAAAGTATAATAGACAAAAATGTCACATTGCCTGCTATATAAAGTCATCAGGCGAAAGTATAAATTGTCGTCTATAAACGCTGATCACTAAAACATATAGTTGAAAATGTGTGATTGTTTAAATATAGTTTTAATCTTCCCAGAAGCATCCGCTTTGATGTGTTCTGAATATTGCACGGGCCGCTTTAAAGTACCACTATATCATTTTACTTTCACAATCTGTAAGGAGCATTGTGGCTCAAGCTTATGTCTCATTTCGTGTTCTAGCTAGTTCACCTCATCCCCTTCCAACCCTTATCCTATATTTGTAACCTGCATGAGTGTAAAGAATATGACGTTTATATCCTGTGAATCACACGATGAAATCATTTTTGTCTCACTGGGATGACTGAAATCGCAACCTTTACTCTAGGAAATTCGCTGAATTTTAGCTGTCATGACAAAGGGACAGAAGAGATAGATCTGCCTTTTATTATGTGATCTGAAAACTCGACAGTTAGTGCAGATGAAATTATATATGCCGTGTATACATACAGATTTCAATACAATTGATTATTTGATTGATTCAACAGGGGATAACTATAATTATTTGATTGATGCAACTGGGGATAACTACAGATTCTCGTGATCTAAATCTCGTGATTTAACTGAAAGTTGTTTGAGTGACGCTAGACGGTATTCTGTAATTCCACCTTATTATTCTGTAAATTATAGTACACCTATTCTATAAGACTAACAGGATATCATGTTGAATATGACACATTGCCATGTTATGATAACAGGATATATTCTAGAATCACTCAGACAAAAGACTTTCTGTTAAAATTAACAGATTATTGTTTTGAGTGTACCACATAATACAGTGTGTGCTCTTTACGTGACTTGCCACGAGGGGCATGCTGCAATCTGACTGAACCAACGACTACAAGACAGTCACCTTATCCATTCTATCGACCACAACTTGCCATGTAGCTTTCACCCCCCAAAATGTCCGTGCAGAAGAGGTCTGTTTATGTATATCACGTGTGTAGTCTAGGTGTGTCGATCCATATGTGACACGATGGAATGTATAACTGTTATAGTGGTCTGTAATGCTGGGCCACGAACAGCTAACACATCTGGGAATTTATGTGTGGATATGGGGAGCAAATGCACAAATGTTAAACCACGTGCCTGCTTTAATAAACCGGAGCAACTTTATATGTACAATCTGCTAGTGGTAATCTCCCATTTTAGTCATTCTCCAACCAAGCCTATTCCACGTGGGCCAGGAGGAACGAGAAATACTTTGTTTACAAACATACGCGCGCTCCTCAGATGCCTAATCATGACGTCAGAGTGATATATATATAGCCAGGCACATGACGTCTGTTGTGTGACGCATCGATCGACAGGGCTATAAATAAACTAACAGTTCCAACATTTTCTTCATTTCCTCATGCAAATCACAATCTTAGACTGAAGAAGTACTTAACGGGGATTACCGGGGATTGGCGGTATGAAACATATTTTAAATTTCCAGTATTACAAACAAAATGAGATAAAAAAAAATTTAAAAAACCCGCAGATTTGCTTTCCTGGGTGACAGAATTGACTCAGTCATTCACTTGAATTCATCATCAACCCTGAAGAGAGGTGACCGAGACTTTGGCCTCGGGCTTATATAAAGCAGTCATGGACCTCTGTTTTAGCAAGTCATTTTGTTTTGGGACGATATTCGTGTATTTAATCAGATATTCGATCTATCTTTGGCGAATGTGAATATTTCCTGGTAAATCAAACTACCAGTGTCCTCTATACAAACTATACGCATGCGTTATTATATATCACACATACGTCCATCCCTGAAAACAGTAGGCAGTACCTAGGCCTACATGTAGCTCCATGATAGTAAATACAGACATCTCTGTCTTCAAGATACCGCTAAATAAGCATTATATGTTTGTTGTATAAAATACATTATGTGTAATATATAACATAGCGTTTCAGTCTATAGTATTTACATACAGGACTCATATTCACCTGATAAAGGCATTAGAAAAAAACTTAAGAACGTCTCTTGTCGATGAGACAAACAACATATGTGGGCCTAGGTCAAAATTTGATCGATATGATCTCAAAACAACGTGATGTGGAATAAAAAAAAAAATCATACATCACCTGATGTATAAATATATCCATATGCTTAATATCATTAATAAATTAGTTTCATGTATAATCATTAGGGAACATGTGATTTAAGCATATCTGTCTTGTACAAACTGTGTTCCAATTTTTCTGATGTAACTATCGTTAGCATATCTAATAATAAGGAAAGAAAACAGGGAAGATTAAGTTGTACACGTGTACAGACGGAGATGATAAAGTTCTGTAGTATATCGCACTGCTGTCAGTAACTATAAAAAGCGTGCGATCGTCCGATGCTCGTTGATTGGCTGCATGAATCACACCCACATTTGTCGTGTTTTGATTGGCAGTCGTTGCCCGCTGAGGCTCATTCAACATTTACATGTGGTTTGCACGAGGAAGTCGAAGTTAGACTCATTTATCCCTTGGAAGACTGATACAGGTAAGTCCAAAGTAAAAATTTGTGTGAAAACCACTGTTGAAGATAATGTGTTTCAGCATCTTTGATGTTGCGTTAAATTGCTCGAGAAATACGATGAAACATGGCGTGTGTGGTGGTAACCAAGCCGACTAGTTGACCCACATGCTTAGTTTGTGTTGTACGGGGTTGTTGAATTCTGATTGCAATTGAAGTTACTATACATTCTACAACTGCGTTTAGGTGGCTCGAAGGAGTACACTTAAGGTATTTACGAAGTCAACAATTTCCTCGTCAGCAGATTGCGTAACTTATATGGAAGCGTGTGAGAATGTGTTAGTTGGAAAAGGTTTGTTTACGAATACCGGTAAATAACACAACGCACCTTGCTTGACCCATTAGAATCATCGTTCCATCGAGTCGTGTGTGTTGGCTTTATGAGCACCAATGCTCATAAATGTGTTTTTATGCTGTGTGTTTGTGCAGAGTTCTACTCACAGATTTATAGCAGAGTTTTAGTTCCTTGTTTTTAATTTTGAACTTAAAACGAAAGTAGGACAACGTTTTTGAGACGCGCCAACGGGCTAGATGTGAAGCGATGCATTTAAGTATGAACAGAAGGTGTTACGTTACCACTACTAGACGGGGTGTGGTAAGGTCAGAATGCACGTATTCATGTACTACAGACTTTTAGTCATAAAGGTGTGAATTGTCTTATTGAATTCTAAGGATACATCACCGTGTTGGGCTTTCGTTGAACAGAACTATAGTATATAGATGTCTTTTGTTTAGTACGTTAACTAATTAAGTATGGATTTCAACACAAGCAAATAGTTAAGACAGCTTGCACTGGCTAGCTAGTCATAAGGCGGTCTTAATTTAAATAATATTAGCATGTCGATGTTACTATGGAAACGCCCTTATTAATTGATTATTTATTAGATCTGAGCTATTTATAGGTGAAAAGCAGTACATGATTGTAAAAGGAAATTGTTTGTAACTACAGTATACAGTAATATCAGATATGAATTTATCAAACTAAAGTAAAGGAAGTCCTGCAACCTCACATTTTATACTGTGTCTGATACCAAATGCCATTTGCTTACATGTACACTGACTATAAATACCCTAAAGTGTTGTTAACTCCCATACTTGTTTTCGAGTCTTACTTGCTATTTACTTGCTTTCATCTTTATAGACATTAAATTGTGATTATGTGGTCATGTGTTCTTGTTTATAACACTACAGGCCTGGAAAGAAGTACAAGGACAATGTCCTGTGCCTTGCAATAGTTTGACAGAGGCCAATTATCTGGTACAGGACATAACTGCCATGTAAATAACATATTTTTGTAAATAATGTGCATGCATTGTTTTATATAAAAACAGAATATTACTGTATACCAGTATTTAGAAATAAAACTGCCAGCATGACAATTGTAAAGGTGAAAAACATTAGTGTTGGATTCCTTACTTTTAGTGCTTTGATTTATTTGTTTATTTGATTGTTGTTTTATACCATACTCAAGACTTTTTCACTTGTGTTTTGAAGTGCATTCATCTTACTTTGAGGAATAGACATAAACAACTGTTTACCAGTTTTCTAAGGCCTGCCTACATGTATTTATATATTTTGTTCCACCAGATCTCTGACAAATACAACTTGATTTCTTAATTTGGGCACCCTTTGTGACCCAAAATCAAATAAAATTTCGAACAATAGGTGTAGGCGATTTGACATTTGGAAAATTCAATGGGTAAGAAAGGCACTGTATTCCAAATTTTATCACCTTTATTAAACTGACTTGTAGTTTTATGGTAAAAACAAAAAACATTGTAATTAGTATTTCCTATTCCATCAGGTGAAACATTCATGTGAGCCTTTTTACCATAATAATCGATGATATTTAAACGGATACAATATCTATGTTTTTGTTGAGCTTCGTGGATCAGTTGGTCAGTTAATGGTCACATTTGCTGCAGTTCTTGTGGCCTTTCTTGCAGTCATCAATCTATATGAATGATCACTTGGGGCATATATCATGTGAACTTTTGACCTAGTGTTAAAATTTTTTTCGTGATTTTGCCCTACTATTTGACAGAGGCCATCTGTACGAACTGGTAAAAAATGCAGTCGGTGTGTTTCGGTCTGATTAAGCTGACCTAATTTCACCCTGTAACTTTTGTTTTAGCCTGATTATTGATGCATATTGTCGCCTGATGTATTATCTATGTACATATACATAGCAGCTTTATGTATACACAACAAGTTAGTTAGCATTGCATATTTGACATGCCATGATGATATATATAATGGTTTACTCCACTACATATATGTGGCCCTGGCGAATTATGTATCTGGTGTGCTATTAAAGTTAGGTACTTGATGGGAATTCAATATAATCATCATCTACAAGATTCAGCTTAGCAAGTTACCATTAATCTACCTGTGCGAGACTAAAATTCACATTTATAAAGCCTTGTACAAATAATCTTTTTTGTTTTTTCATTAAAATTATAAAATATGTATGCTACATTAAGCTGCTGTCTGTGACAGTGTTCACTGTATTAATAGCAACAGGTATCTCATGACATCATTTATGGAACCTGATAAGCTTTCCTTCAAAGATAGAAATTTGTAGAAGGCTTAAATATAATTTATTTCTATACCACTTCAGGAGAGGTAGATCCAGGATCAGTCCTGTATCGATTCACACCTAAGACCTTAAAAGGGGAAGTTGTAACTTCCTCGCTTGGCGTTCAGCATGAAGGGGATAATGCAACAACTGGTTGACCCATATCAGTATAATGGCTTGGGCGTCTCAGTGAAGCAGCACTAGATAAAAGAGTGGTGGGAATCCGTCGTGCAACAAGGAGGCACATTACATACACTCTAAGGATTCCTTCGTCGTCATATGACTGAAAAATTGTTAAAGACGACGTTAAACCCCAAGCACTCACTCATTTTATCGAGTAATGTAAGCCACTTCATATTACCTGTATTATATGTATGTAGACAATGTATATCGATTCTTGGCACCTATTCGTGTACTTTGATGATTCTGTTTGAAATGTGTATCCAGAAGAGATCTTGGAGCCGAGTGGTTGTGGTCAGGGGATTATCTTTCAATTACTAGGAAATGCGAGGTGCGGATTCATTCCCAATCTTGGACAAGATTGGACCATTTGTTCATACCTTGGTGACAAAAAGTGATGCTTGTCTGTCTGTGCAGTTCAGTGCTTACTGAAGACCTTCCGTCTTCCCCCAGTGTGGTGTGCACATCTCTGCATCAGGAACGTACATCAGTAACTTGCCAAATACTGGTCATTTAAGAAACTCACTCTGGTTTCCTCTTAGCGTATAAGCGGAAAAATTCTTTAGTATGACATTAAATAGTTTTATAGGCTTTATTTTTCAAATACATTATGTACATCATCCTGCACGTCATGTTGTAACACTAGCTTGTGTCAAGGATGCGAATAAAGTTCCAGATTAGTTGTCCAGTGATGCATACACATAGCTTGGCAGATAAATATTTGCCAGGTTTGACGGCTTCGCTTGAACTGGCACAGTTGTGGAAAGTTTCTCCTTGAGCCCCACATAATTCATCCTTTGAGCCTTGCCCTATGAACCAACAGTCCAGAAGTGTTATGTCACCTTGTTTACCATTTCAAAGGTCATGTCAACTCTTACTCCCCACGGCTTCTGAACACTTATATAACATGGTTGAAAGTAGTAGTGAAGCACTGTTAATTAATGACAACATGCTGTTACAAAGAGACGACCAGATTCTGAGTGGTTATTTGGTAAACCTGTACAGCTTTTTACTAAGAAGATTAAATGGAATTACCCCACTTTCTTAAGCACTTTTCAGAAAGTATAATATACAGATACACACATGCACTTTTGATTTAGGATTAATCGTTTCCTGGATTGTGTATAATGCAATCGACTCACTGAAAACAACAAATTTCGGGCAATACATGTACTTAATCTTCCCAATGCAGCGCGTGATTTAGAATTCTATCTTCCATGGTTCAGCATATTTACCTTGCTTTTTTCTGTTTCAACTTGTTCGGCAAGTTTGCTAAATGACATTGCAGCAGGTGTTGTTGGGCATATTTCTGAAATTATTTGACATTTTGTCATCGTGATCTGAAATTTCAGATTCTATTCATCTACAGTTAAGTTTCCAAGAACATTTAGTGTGTATAGTGTGTAAGTTAGCAATTTTCACGTTGTACCCTAGGTATCACTGTCAGCCGATAAATACAAAAATTCTGGTACATGGCTTCAAAATATCAGTGAAATAAATATATATATGGAGAGCTAGGTCTTCAATTTTTTTTTTCAAATACAGTGTACATACATGTAACCTTCATGATTCTGTATATAATAATTAGTGAAGCCAAGAATGGGGAAATAAGCTAGTCTACATGTATGTGTATGCTACATGTAAGCAGGAAGGTCCGTCAGCAACCTGCGGATGGTCGTGGGTTTCCCGCAGGCTCTGCCCGGTTTCCTCCCACAATAATGCTGGCCGCCATCATATAATTGAAATATTCTTGAGTAAAACACTAATCAAATCAGTCAGTCAAATGCTACATGTGTCTGAGTAGTACATAGTACGGCACAGTGCTTAAACGTTTCTCCTTGAGCACTACACAAAGTTTTAATTCATCTGTCACCAGCCTGGGTTCTCCAACAAACTGTCACCAGTGGCAACAAGGGGTAGGGGTGAGCAAGGGACGCCTGTTAACATTGTTGGTCTACAGAATGACATGAAGAAAGCCTCAGATCTGCTTGTTGTCACATTCCCTATTTACATCATTCAGAGATTCTGATTAACTAGTGTACAGGTGTACTCTGGAAAACATCTCTGGAAACCTCTCTCCCCTCGAGTAAGACTTTCTGGTGAGCCTTTATAGGTGGCTTATACACAGCCGTTGCTCAGTGGCATGACAGAACCAGTTATGAACAGGTTTAGACAAGTGGTCATACATATATATTACACTGACAGGAATCATGTCCCTGACCAAGGGATTAAAGTATTAAGATTTATAATGTATACAGTTAATTGTATTTGGATCTGTATAAAGCATGGGGCTGGGTTCAACTTATCCTCTGTGACACATCTTCCACCTTTGAACCATAAGCCCATGTATTATGTAACATTGTTTACTATTTCAGAGGTCAAATTTCTACTCCAATCTTCTGAATAATTAGATAACATGTTTAGAAGTAGTACATGTACGTAGGAAAACGTTGATAATGGTCAACACTTTATAAGTATGTGACATTGAGACGTTTGGTGAAATGTAAGCTTTACTAAGAAGCTGATGGTATTACCCCATTTTCTTCAAGCACACACAGGAAGTGTTGTATACTTGTAGTATTAAGGATTAGGAATTTAGGGGAGATAGAAGTCCTATGATTCACGGAAAACAAATTTTTGGTAAAAGCTGTCTTGGACCTATTAATTTCACTGCATTTACATGTAATTTCAATGTTTGGTAACTTCAACTCTTCTCTGGTTCAGGACTACAATGACATTGCAGCTGGTGGTATAAATCACTTCCCAGATAATTGTTTGATATATCGTATATAGACTTGCATGGCTGTGCTTTTCGTTATGAAAATTAATTAATCTTAAATTAAAACCATTAAATAATTTTCCCTAAACCTACCTCAAGGAAAAAGTACTTGTATGTTGGAAAAGAACAACACTATGTAAATTAATTGACATCCTACGTGTAGGTGGGAATGTTCTAACTGCTTGTTTAGCCAAGTAAAACTGGCGCAGATTTAACTCACTAACAAACTCAGAATTGCCCCATTTGGTTGAGTAGAATTTACAGGAAGTGTTTTGTACTAGTACATGTACTTTTAATTAGGGATTTTTGTATAGACATGTAAAGCTTTCCCACATGACACTTTCACTGGTTATATTTGCTTTCATTGTAAGGCTTCTACTTAACTTGTTGTTTTGTTGTTTCTGTTTCTTGTTGAGTACTACACTTCCCAGCATGGGTGTTGTTACATGCATATATAATCATTTCCCTGAATTTGTATGTCATTGTGTCCTCTGCCCTAACTTATTGCTGTGTAAATTTCAAATGTGATTCAGTATTATCAAAGCTAAAAAGTCAAACTTTTTAAACTGAAATACATACTTACCTTCCTAAGTATTGTTCAGTGTTTTTATTAACTTCATTTCATTTAACCTGAAATACATACATACTTTCCTAAGTATTGTTCATTGTTTTCATTAACTTGCATGTAAATGGTCATTGATCTTCCCTTACTGCACTCAATCACATGTAGCATCACCCTTTAATAAGCCTTCTTTCGAAAGAAAACACGATGTTGAATTTTCCTGGAAGCTTTCTTATAATGCTTTGCATGAATGGGACCATCAGTCAGTGTGACAAAAGTGAGGTGTCAGAGAATTAAGCCTTTTGTGTTTGACCTTGATCTGATATTGTAATATTTGACCTTGACGAGATGCTGAAATGTTTGACCTTGATGAAATGCTGAAATGTTCGACCTTGACCAGATGCTGTAATTTTTGACCTTGACCAGATGCTGTAATTTTTGACCTTGATTTGATTTAACTGTATGATGTCCATGTTAAACCATTAAGATAATGACATAATCAGCCCCAAAGTTCACAAACAGCCTTACTGAAGAGGGTAGTCCATTTGTTTGACTATTTAGTCAGGGGTCAGACTGAGTATCCTGACCTTTGGATGCAGGGATAAGAGAGTAGCATGATGAATATTGACATCATGTGTGTACATTGTAATCTGGGGGTATAGTGTTTAACATTTCCTGTAGGCTTGTAACTTAGGAAATCAGATCCCCATAAAAGCAAAGCTTTTGTTAAAAGATGCTTAACACTATAACAGTGGATGTACAGAGCTCACATTTGGGGGTGTGAGGGCTGATCAGATTGACATAGTTCCCATACCAGGTAGGATATGCGTATGTATGTCACAACATTAAGTTATATTAACTACACATGCAGCGTGTGTGAGATTCGTGCAGCTGCATATGCTAATCCTTACCTAATCTGCATTCTGTCATGTGGCTGTGACTGTATCTAATCAATGTTTGGATAAGTGCTTATATAATCATAGATAAATGTGTAATATTTTATTTGTACAAGTACAATATGAAAAGTCAATATGAAAAAAAAAGGTGTGGATCTAAATTCATGAGTGTATATCATATGAATTAGAATATGAAAAAGTGGGACTTTTCACATTGAACATGTTAATATGTCTCGTTTTGTAGTAATAACATAAACCAGATAAACCAGTCAGGGCCTAATCTGGCCCCAGAAGGGCAGGGGGTGAAACCACCTGTGAAGGGCACCTCATTGTTGAATATTTCGATTCTCATACATACAATTCGGGCTGTTTGGTTTTGTTTTTTTTTTTTCTTTTTGATGCACAGGGCACTTCGAGGAAACCTTCATCCACATAGTCAATGTATCAAGTCTCCACAGGAGCAGTATTTATGCTACTGCACATACATGTAATGTATTTTTGAATGTTTTTGGATACTTTGAATATAAATTTGTACAAATTTCTGGCTAACAGTTATGCCACATGTGCTTCATTACCATCAGTAATACTATGGTATGCTCTTGATGCTCGCTGAAAGGCTCATGTATAAATATGTCACTTGCCTTACATTTGTACATACAGTACACCCAGAAGATAAATTCCACAAGTTGGTTTTCACCCAGTTTTGCCACATTTATTATGGTGTGCATTTATCACCAGTAGACCTACTATTTGGGCTGGATGCTTCTGCTACCTAGTGGCAGCCCCTGTATTCACCTCTTGCACTCCTTCCCTGCGCCCTCCCCTGTGTCCCCCCCACCCAACCTCCAGCAGACTCAGTACCCTCCACTCTGGTCACTCCCTGGCCCCTTGCCCTGGTTTACATTTGCCCCACAGCCCTTACAGTATCAAGTTCCTGGTACAGGTCAGCAAGGGCGACAGCTACACCATGACAGGAATTCAGGGTGAAATGGGTCATAGCCTAAGACCAAGTTGTCATTCATCTACAGCTAAATTCAGGTGCAATCAGGGATTAAGATAGACGGCTTAATCCCCGGTGCAATAAGGGGTGCATCATTCCGCATCCTCATTGATATAGGTATTGAACCCTATAGTCATGGTGGCTTGTTGGACCTGAGGCATAGGGTGCTTGTTGAACTTGAACCAAGAATTTGATCAGTGCCAGACTGGTGTTAATATGTGGCTACATTATTGTTGGCTACTGAGAGGGCAGTAAAAGGCCAGTTGTTTGCCTGTGGTCTATTCCATGCATAACTGAACCTGTAACAGCCATGTGGTTGGTCTCTTAACAAGGACAATAGATCATTGTACTCCATTGTACATCTATAGTTCCATGATCAGATAGCAGTTCACCTGTGTGTATATTTAAAAAAAAATTAATAATCAAAAGATTAAAGAGTCACATATGGATGCTTTATGTTAAAAATACATGCATATGAAAATAGATATAATTGTATTGATCTTTCTAGGTCAGGCATGATTTATTAAGATGATTCACATGTATGAAGTTTACATATTTCGAATATTAATAGTAAATATTTCCCACAAATGAACTGATGGTAAATGTAAATGTGTAAATTTACATAAATACATTATCACAAGTGTCTCTTTTTCTATATTTTTTTCTATATTTTTACATGTGTTTTTTTTTTATTAGTATTTTTTATTCTTATTTATATATTTTGTTTACAAAATGCACATGTGTTTAGTATTAGAATTCTTTTGGACATGGGCACTTCCACGGCAAAGTGGTTAATGTTCCAGTGCGGCACAATGATCTTGGGGCTGCTCATCAATGCGGTCACTGAGTTCAAGTCCAGCTCATGCTGGCTCTCTCTCAAGCCGTACGTTAGAAGATCTGGCAGGAACCTGCGGATGATTGTGGGTTTCACCTGGGCTTGGACAGGTTTCCTCTCACCATAATGCTGTGCCTTGCTTGTCATCATCGTTTACATGTAAGGGAAATATTCTTGAGTATGGTGTAAACAGCAATCAGACAAATAAATAAATCTTTTGTATATGTAGAGTCAACCAATAAATAGCTCAAAATTAATTAGCTTACGTTTACATTTAATTCAGCATATAAATTATCTTGCCATTAATTTAAATATCATTAATTTGCTCTACATGTATATATAATGAACATATAATAAATTTCAAGTTAAATTTACATAATTACAATAGAATTACAGTAGTATTGGGCAGTCAGTCCAAGTACTTGTACACATGCACATTGTAAGATTGTACAGGATAGCATACATTGTAGTAGACCAGTGTTGTCTGAGCACATACAAGGTTGTCTTGGAGCTCATTCCGAAAGCCTGGACACATGAAGGGCTAGGTATAGATTTTCAGACTTGACTCATCATGAGTAGCATGCATTTCAGAAACCTAACACTGTAGAACAGACAGCTTTTGTCAGTGTGCTTAAAACTGCATGTTTTAATTTTTTAAGCATACAACACATCTTCTTTTACACCTTGTATATTAGTGGTTAAATAGATCACATACATGTACTATAGAGAGGCTGGCATGGAGCAGGCGTGAATTACCTTATTAAGGTGCTTATACATTTCAGTCCCTAAAAGTCGCCCTAGATATGGGATGTATCACATTCTCAGCCAGGGAATTCCCCAGCCGCTTGCTTTCTTCTTGGTGCTTGCAGGAACTTGGTGCTTGCACCGGTGGCGGGAAGCTTTCTAATTAAGGTACACTGTTCAGTTTGGCTTCTGCCATTATGATATGCATGTACATATACATATATATCACATGTGGAAAAGTTTTCCAATAACTTACCAAAGTTTGTGGGTTTATTGTAGGTGCTGGTTTCCTAAGCTAATAAAACTTACTGTCAGCATAGGTATGGGTGAAAATTTTACGAAAAAAAGGTGGAAAGAGTATGGTATTAAAGAATCCTTACATGTGCAGTGTACCTCTTTTGAAATGGGATCCAATGCCTGAGGATGAGACAGAAGAAATGTTGAAGTTTACATATAGCTGTATAGAGGTATGATTAATGTGCATTGCTAACTCAAAGTACAAACAACTGATAAAATTCACCTTTAAATTGCAAATGTCTCAATGGAGAAGTGTAAATCCAAGTCAAGTATTCATATAATCAACAGCAATGTGTACTTATTTATGTTATTTTGCACTTTCACCCTTTGCAAACCTACTAATGGTTTTACCTTAATATTTAGTAATCTACATGTACAAGTAGGTTAAGGTTGTTACGTAGGTAGGTATTGACATGTGTGTTACACTGTACCTGGCAGTTGTCCAGAACATGTTTTTGTTCAAGAAAGTTTGTTCATGGTGTGGAATGTGTTTTGGAAACTGTGGATGCTCTGTCTTACAATAAACGCTGCATCAAAACAACAGACAAAAAAAATTATGTACATGTGTAATGTAATATATGTCAAAGCTGGATCGGGGGTTTTAATTTCAGTTGCAATCATAGAACAAATGGGGATATGTTTTGGGTTTTTGTTGTTTGTCATCTGCAAATTGCAAGACTTGGCGTGTTTTTTGAACTTTGTCTGTTCATATGAGCTCATATTTTGGTGTATTTTTGAGAGAATATCCCTGTATACTGAAAAGTTCATTCAAAATACCCAAACCCAGAACTTCATTGTCTTATTCCTATAAAGGTTCATCTTGGGTGTGTGACCTTTAATATGTTTGTACTGGTTGGGCTTTAACCCACAAGGATTACCCCCTCTTTAAGCCACATGGATTAGCCCTTCCCCCTCCCTGTGGAGCACTGGTCAGTGGTCTTAGGGTCAGACCTCTTGCACATGTGATCCATATAAAGTTTCCATTTTTGACTGGTCAGTTGATAAAGACCTGTGTCAAAGGTTTGCCTTGATCTAAAGTTTACTCCTAGGGGTTGGATTACACTCTGAACAGGCTGAGGATTTCGGATGTACATGTACAACTGTGCATGTGTGCAAACTTATCTACGGGTTCATTTATATTTACAAGTTGTGGCAAGTTGTGTACATGTAAGTATGCTGATGTAGAAACAAGATTGCTTGCACATGTTTGTGTGGAAATGAAATATTGTCCTTATGATCGCCTTTAAGTAAACTGGAACTTAAGTTATAATATAATACTATATAGAGGTATAGGCATTTGTCAGTATTCTTCCATATCCATCTACATATGCAGTATATGGCAGTGAGCACTATAACTCCTGTCTGCTAGGCATAATTAAATTTATCGTTCTCGAACAGCCGCTAGCTTTAGACAAAGACTCTTTTTACTTTTTAGCCAATATATTTATCTACGTGTACAAGTCCTTCAGAAAATTTGGTTACATGTGTAGCCCTTAATCAGGCCAGATTACAGAAGTGTTTCTCCTGAGCAACTTCCTTGGCCATTTAAACATGCCAGGGTGGTGGTTTTAGGGGAATGGAGGTAGAGGGTACCAAGGGTCGAAATTGAACACAAAATCTTATTGGCAAATAGGTCGAGTGTCCTGGGAGATATACTGATTGACCTTGATGTAGACTGATTATTTTCATGTATAGCATCTATACATACATGTGGTAGAAGCCATATTTTAAAAAGTTTCATTTTTTATAAATTCTGTTACCATCACTGGTAACTGAATTAAATGAATCTCATTCCAGTCAGACCACTGCTTGTTTAACTTTAGTGGCCGAATCAAAATTCCAATGGTTCAGCACTTTTTAATTTTGTCTGTATATAACATAAAACATAAGTATTGGCACCTTTATCATGTGCCAAGAATGGGCTGTTTGAAATATCTTCAGGTTCTAAGGGAGAGGTAGATGAACATGTAAAAATTAGATAAAAAACCAAGAAATAAAAAAGATTTCCGTGACATGATGAAAAATCATGTGTGATACACTTTGCTACGTGGAGCTACATCATGTACATGGGGCTACATCATGTACACGCAGCTACATCATGTACATGCGGCTACATCCTGTACATGCGGCTACATCATGTACATGCGGCTACATCCTGTACATGCGGCTACATCCTGTACATGCGGCTACATCCTGTACATGAGGCTACATCATGTACATGCAGCTACATCATGTACACGCGGCTACATCATGTACACGCGGCTACATCCTGTACACGCGGCTACATCCTGTACATGCGGCTACATCCTGTACATGAGGCTACATCCTGTACATGCGGGTACATCATGTACATGCGGCTACATCCTGTACATGAGGCTACATCCTGTACATGAGGCTACATCATGTACATGCGGCTACATCATGTACACGCGGCTACATCATGTACACGCGGCTACATCATGTACACGCGGCTACATCATGTACATGCGGCTACGTCCTGTACACGCGGCTACATCCTGTACACGCGGCTACATCATGTACATGCGGCTCACTAAGTGCTGCTTTTGTACCTGATAATGAAACACGCGTGCACATGTAAGGGTGCACCACACTCCATTTACACTGTGTAGGGTCACTAGTGTGATCACCTCATGAAAACAACAGGCCTATTGAGTGATCCGATAATACTAGATCAATGACCTCCCACACACACCTCTAATAGCATCTCACCAAATCGCCAGGTTTGATTAAACATCTGAGTGCACACACACTACATTGTATAGGGAAGAAAGAAAACACATGACATTATCTACCAGTATTATGAAGGCTTCAGATCAGTGTTATTTATCTAGCATTTTGATCAGTTGATCACTGCATGACATTGGTTGCATTTGGTGGTGTGATATAATACGTAATGTGATCTAGATTTAAAAATCCCTGCCAGTGACTAAAGTGCTACATGTTGCTGTGTTAAAACGGGTATTAAGTACATGTGTAGGTACACTAAGTACATGTATATATATTTAAATATTTATTTATGTGAATGTGTCTAAAAATATGATAGTTCAACTTATTTATAATGTCAGTTCTATAATTACTCTTAACAGTACGCACTTGCACTGTAACCATGAAAGTACAATACACATGTTGGTTTCATACTGGTACTACAAGTTAAAAGTAGGTCAGTTGTATACTACATCGATTGTATTCAGGGGGGCCTCTGTGGCGGATGTGGTTAGCACACAAGCACGACACAATGACCGAGAAACCTCTCATCAATACAGTTGCTGTGAGTTCAAGTGCAGCTCATGCTGGCTTCCTCTCCAGCTGTACATGGGAAGGTCTGTCAGCAACCTGCTGATGGTCATGGGTCCCCCACCCCACCCCCGGCTCTGCCCGATTTTCTCCCACATGGCCGTCATCATATAAGTGAAATATTCTTGAGTATAGCGTAAAACGCCAATCAAAACCAAATCATTGTATTCAGTTTTGCATACTTGTATTATAATTATATTGATTGACATCAAATTAAATCAATATTGATTGATAGATTAATTGATAAATATTTCATGTTTTTCCCTTGACAGATTGAGTAGTACTCCGAGGAACACCGCTAGATTTTCACAATGACTGACGTTGTGCATCCAGTAGATGATAACAAAAACATCCATAAAAATGGCATGATCATGTCAGAGAAAGATGTGGAGATTCAGCTAAACGGACAATATGGGAGTCCTCAAAATGGGAGGTAAGCTCGTCTGATTACCCAGTTCTCGGTTACATACATGTATGATACAGGTACATACATGTATGAGGGATTCATGTACAGTAAGTCTCAATTTTTTTCAGTTTTTATTTCCCCTCAAGTTGAGTTTTGTCATACACTGTACATGTATTCAGTTTCACATGTTCTTTTGAAATTCACCACGAAAGCTATGATGCTTCAGAAGGTGTTTTATCTTTTGATTATACTGTATATATGTAAATTATTGATTTTATTGATTGGTGTAGTGGCTAATTCAAGGCAAATAAATCATTGTAGCTGCACGTACGTGAATGGGACAAATTTACAGTTAGATGATTTTTAAAAATATTGAATAATTGGGCCTTCAAAGCAGATATTTGATATTGAGTTTACTTTGTTGCATGTTCAGGTTTTCCAAAAAAATCTTACCAATCAGATGGTACCCGTAAATGGTAGAAAGAGTGGAAAGTATGAATCCCTAAAACACATATCACACCTTCTGTTATAATTATTTGATGTTCTATGCCTATTCTAACACAGTTGGATACATGTGCTTCATGTATATGTTACCAATATGCTAAAGGCCACTGTTTTACCGCACATGTTAATTGCTGATATGGTAGAAAAACATATTGGCATTACAAGCATTACGTATGTAATTGCTGCATTTAGGGACCTGTCTCAGGCTCAGGTGGTTAAACCACTGACTCTCTACGACTGTCAATGCCTTGACCAATGAAATCAAAAGTATTTTTATTTCTTTGCCAAAATTTGAAACGTACACGTAGCCTTCAAGTGTCATTGTTAATGAACCCATCTATATGTACCTCCTGATTCGTCTCAACAGTGTTCACTGTTACACCTGATGTACATATGCATCTTATAGACTGGCTCAGTAGCAAGGTATGCAAGGCTTGACGTGTGAACAAGTATGCATGTAACAGTGTCCCCATTGTTCTACAGATCTGTGACTCAACCACTGTTAAGTAACGGCACCTCCAAATCACGGCATCACACTAGGGAGACGAGCGACCCCTGGCTGTGCTCAGAGGACATCAAGACACCAGCTACAGGTGATTATGACATTTACATAGTTATACATACAAAGCCTATGTTAGCATTTCATGAAGGCAAATGCATTATGCGTTAAGCAGCACCTCTGTTCAGGTGTGAAGGGGTCAGTGCTTGTCTTTCCGGAGGGATAAATGCCATGGAGTTCAGCACTATTGCAGAGTGAGGTTGCTACCTGGAGTAGCAACTGTTCATGGTTGGGTGAATGTGTCTGGACATTTACATGAAATGCTAAAAGGTGATAATGATCAGAGGCAGTGCAGTTGAGGCAGGTATTGGCTCCTGGGCATTAATCAATGAAGTGTCCATATAGTCATGTCCGTTGTAGCTAAATGTACCGTGACTTGATATGTATATATGGAGCTTGAGAATATTTCATCTCACATTTTCGGCATCCGTCAGATCTAGGTACGGTATTCACGCACACATGTATATGTATATGTATATGATATGTTTAGAGCCGATGAAGCAGCCCTGTTTGCTTTTTAAAAGGAAGATGTGTCGGAATGTTATCAAACCACATCAACTAGCCCCGCCATATGTAAAGTACTGTTATACAATACAATGTACCCAAGGCGTTGGTGCCTTTATTTAAGAACAAGGCTATGATTAAGTGTGAAAGTCAGCAGTTTTCAGTACTGTTTTTCTTTCTCCAATGAAGGTACGTGTAGCATGGAAGTCTGTAAACTTGCATGTTGCAAGCCTGCAAATACAAATGTAACCAACCTATGAAGTACATGGCATCAAAATTACAAATCCCATCTTGTCAAGTAAAACTAAATGGTAACGGACAAAGGTCATATGTAAATAACATACACAATCGTAAAAATTTGAGATGTACACATACATGTAGATGGATTGAATGGAGGCCACACCTCAAGAAGCTGTATTTGCAGGCCTGATATTGAGTGACTGAAATTGTTGGGAGAACTAAGGGGAATAACTCTAGTAGTCATATTTATAGAGCTCCACACTGATTCATGTTTAGAATTGCCAGTACTTGTAAATGCAGTGATGACCTACATGTACAGACATGTATTGTTATAAACACAACATAGATTTTATTTGTGTTTGACCATCAGCGCATTCATAATCAAACATTAGGAACATGTGTATATTTGGTACCCTGCTTTTTTCAGTATGTCTAGAAGTTCAGTCCGACCTCTTCTTCCCTCCCTTTTCTTCCCTCCCTTTTCTTCAAGCAAGGTGTGAAATACATATACTGCAGATTATAATAAAAGCATGTACATGTTGTAGTGTTAACGTGAATTTCAGTATTTTGTTGACTTTGTCATGGTGTTTGAGCCCAAATCTGCCCTTTGTCCACACTTCCTGGAATCAGATGACTGAAGTTGCATGCCTAAACCTACTCCTGTGTGTCTGTGCTAGTTTCTGCAGCTTGTCTGTCAACATTTTCCCTGGAGCACTGACTCACTGCTATACTTTCAAAGTAATCTTTCTGATTTTTATGTTCTTTATCACGCTTTGAGTTTTACATTGTAACCTATCCAGATGTAATCCCCCCCCCCCCTGATACATCGATGTACAGACCTGTCTAATTATATTTGTATCTGCTTGCACCACAAATTTGTGAGAGGAGCATTGTACACTTCAGTCAAAATTATGACCCCTGAAAATATCATCACTCGGAACGAGAACCAAAATTTTAATGAAACTGAACACGATTATAGAACTTGATTGTTTATTTTTAAACCATTTAGCAGACTCGAAAACCTGAATGTGGGGTTGCACCCACAACAAGACGGTAACATGCATCATCACAAATCCACATGCATTTGTGCATACAACTGTGTATTCAGAATTCCTGTTCCCTTTATAAAGACATTATTGAACTCTTGCTGTTTTTTGTTTTTTGGGTTTTTTTGGTGTGTTATACAAATCCATGGTCTTTTAATTGACACTCTTTTTTGGCATGGAATTTAATTGTTTTATTAATTAAAAACTGTAAATCAAAAATTTTTTCCCTCCCTTAAGCCTCCAGTTGATTATTCCATTTTTGAAATGACAAGAGATAAAAATTGTTTTCACACACATATATATGTACGCACCTGTATACAGTGTCGATGAAATTTACTTTGAAGATACTCTGACACCCTCACTATTGCCACCACCGCAAATCTGAAAAGCTCACAGCTGCTTCATAAATTGTTTTTTGTGTAAATTTTTATATTTCTAGTTTGTTTTCCAATGTGTATGCATCAAGTATTAGTTAATTGAAAGCACAGGTGGTTGGCCATGGTTGCTGTATTGTATGTATTGATTTTCATTGCTGAAGGCAATGCTATTGTGAGAGATGTATACAGACCTGTGGTACATTGGTAGCATTCTACGCTGAATCAGTTGCTCTTTATCAAAACAGTGCTCAGTGCTATTTCTGAATCAATGCTGCTCTGGTCTCTGACCTCAAGACCCAGTGACCTTTAACCTTTGGCTAGGCGAGGTCATTGACTAAGGTCATCTGGTAAGCCATATCATGTTCAAATGAATCAGTTGTGGTCACATGACCAGAATGAGTGACATGTAGTGACATGTCATGACATAGACATGTCTCCATGTGCATGATGCCGGATGCTTTAGGTCAAGTGTATCAATGGCCCTTGTTGAGGATTTGTGCCTTGGGATCTAAGACTGAATTGGATTTTTCAAAAATAAATGGAATTCACAGAAATCAGAAAAATGTATTACTGACATCCCAGATAATTTTGTAAAGACTGCGCTAAAGGTCACCATCTGCATGTCAGTCAATCCTTACATATCCCAGCCCATCAATATAGTTTGCCAGCCAAAGAGATCAGTACAGCTGTACATGTATTATTCATTACATATACATGGGCTAGATCATATATTCATTATTTATTTACAGGTGTACGTATAATATTCTCATATACAGATATGTATACAAATATGATATGCAAAATCTAGGAGTTCAGTCTACAAAAAGATTTCTCTCTTAAAAGTTCCAGTAGTGTTAATCCGAACAACAAAAATAATTTTGTTTTCACGATATTTTAGCATTTTCCATGTGTTATGCTATCATTACAAACTATCCCTGATGATGATATGATAAAATTCTGAATTAACGAGTATGAAATTTATTATTCTGATTAACTCTTTCTGAATATTACAGAATATGAATTTCTTCAAGAAGTAATTAAATTTTTGATATGTCATTAACAAAAGTTTTACCCCTGGAATATGCCAAAAGTAAGTTTTCAGGTGGTCAGGTAAAGAGTAAAAAATGCAGTAAAGCTGGGACTATTATATACATGTACAGGTATTTATATTGGTGTAGACACTGTGGTGCATTAAATCTCCAGGGAGATTAAATACAAAATTTCTAATTTATAATTTAATCTTTTTGGTTATGATGCCTACCAAACTTAATCGAGACACTTAAGAAAAACTGACATCAAGTCAAGAAAAACAGTTATCTTGCAAGAATGATTTTCACTGAAAATGAGGATCCTAAGGGAAGTAGCACATGTGGACATTATCTGCACTGTGAGAACAATTGAGACATGTGACATAGTTGGCTGGTTGTGTTTTTGATGTCTACAGCTTTTTCACTTTTAAATATATACCTTCATTCCTGTAACAGTTCCAAAAGTTAGAGTGTGGGTCTTAATCCTCACACTTTTTACTTACCCCAAAAGTTTTGTGCATGTATGTCTTTCTTCTGTTCCCTGTTCATTTGTTAAAACGGGCGTGTCTAAATGGTGCCCTTAACAATGGCTACCAATAGGTAGTACACAACGACCATAAATTACATGTACAGTGCATAGCTGTCTCCATACCTGTAGACGTCTCACACCCAGTGCCTTTTACTTACCCACCAATCAAGTTGATCTAGCCATCAATTGATCCACTATTTACCCTAATACATGATGGTATGTCAGTGTTACTTTGACATACATGTAATATATTCACACTTTTTATTTCAGTTGACCTTCAGGACAACAAGTAATATAATTTTATGCAGTCTATTGTTTTCTATTTCGCAATAAGGAAGGAAGGTAGAAGTGGATTGGCCGGTGGGGGTCATGTAGAGGCCTGTGATTGGGTAGAGACCCATGTGTAATTGAAAATTTTATTCAGAAGAATTCTTCAGTCATTTGCCTGATGCTCCCATTTTACATGTAGATGTTTTTGTATCCATTAATGATGTCGGCAATACTATCTATTTCTACAATACAAGACTGAATCCTTTTGGCTTGGTCATCTTTAAGACTTTGATCTTCTCTTCTGAGAGTGATCAACCTTTGGACAGGACAGCTATTTCTTTATAGAGGCCTAAAAAGAAGAATATGTATGAGAAGAATTACAGACAAGTTTTATTTTTTATCTACACTGAATATGTCCCACTGAATGCAGATTAGTGGGCATCCTCTGTGCACTCAAAACTTTGAAGGATGTGTCCACTGACTGGTTGAGCCGGACTAATGGGTCTCTCTCGGAAATTCCTTTGACTAATGATGTCACTGGTTTACCAGTTAAAATTGGATGACTCTTGACTTGCTCTCATAGGTTATATTTGTGAAATAAATGAATAGTATGCACAGCTGAAAAACAGTGGAAACTGTGCGTGCCAGACATATGTGCGTTTACCCAAGAAGTACATTGTACATGTGGGACATCCAACAACTGATCTGCTAACAATCTGAATCCTACACACTAATTGATTGATAGAAATTTCAAGTTGTTTTCATGCAGTTACTAGGCAAGCAGGTGAGACTGTCACATGTCCATAAGTTAAAGTGAACATTCTTAAGGGTGGTGGGAGTTGGCGGGGAGAAGTGTCAAAGAAAAAAAGAAGAAGAAAAACTATGTCTAGACCGTGTAAGGTATACACATATATAAAAATTACGTAAGATTTGCCTGGCTCTGTCTGCCTGTATGTGTAGATGTGCTTGCACGGGGTAAACACTGGAGTGTACCTGTAGCCAGACACTGACATGCAAGTTTAACTTTATGTAACCCATAGCACAGCCATGTGGACATGGGTGTGAATGGCATGAATTCCCATGACCTTGCCCTTTCACCTATAGTCCTTTAAAACACACCAGGTCTCTTTATAAAGATGTAGCTCTCACTTGCTATTTCCTTTAATCTCTCTGGTTCTTTACAAAGAAGTGCTGGAGCTGTTTGTATTGATAATAGGTTCAGTCAGATGTGACCGACCCAAAGCCCTGTGTATAGAGGTGTGTGGGGTGAGGGGAGATAGCTTTTCTGCTGGGTTGTTCAGGTATGAACTGACATTCCTGACACACCAGTCAGACCAGAAAGTAGCATTGTGGCCTCCAGGAGGGGAATAGACCGGTGTATCTCTGAGCTGCCCTGTGTATATACTAAACAGTCTACTTTGGCCTACCTGAACAGTTTTACTACACCTGTGAAATATATAGTACCTGGAATTACAGCCTCACAGGTGTATATAGTCCTGTGCTTAGAATGTACTAGAGAGACATCTATCAGATCTCAGCTCAACTAACCCACAGCTGATATCCACTTGGTTGCCCACATCAACCTGTTCTGTGTTACCTGTGTGTTTATGTTACCTGTGTGTTTATGTTTACCTGAGCTGAGCATTCAGGTGTAAGCTTTCATCATGGCTGTGGTGCCTCTCCGTTACAGTAAGGCTGAGGATTCTGATGCCCTTTCACAGGAGCCAAATGCCCATTCACAGGCTCAGGTTAATAAAGCCTTTGAGACAGATAAGGCTGAGATTAACGGAAATATAAAGCCAAAACCTGTTTCTTCCTCAGACTTAGATGTGATCACTCCAGCCGAGTCACATTGGACAGTAGAATGTTCAGAGCCTGTCAAACTACGGATGACAGAAAGCGGACCAGGGGCAAAGAAACCGAGGACCGTAGCTAGCGTGTTTCTGGAGACTGTGAGAAAAGAGCCCACCAGAATTGCCTTAGGTGAGTAGTAACCAACATTTGATCAATATACAAGTATGTCTTAATTATGGAACATGTAGCCTATCATGTACTCTCTTACTCCTACATGCTATCCACCAGTACAGTACACATCACATACATGTATACATGTACATTCATTATCTGATTTGGTTTTCATTTCACTTCTAACACTGAAAAATATCAAATGGAAAATGAGGCTCACCAGTGTACATGCAGAATGGTCATATGTACATGTGCGTGTGTGAATGTCAAGGAAAGAAGGACCAAGTGGTATATATAACTGTCTGTTGTCTTGGCGAAACTCAGTTGTTACAGCCAGTAGAGCACTTATTCCATAGATATGAACGGGTAAAATTACAGATGCGCAAATACCAGCACAGAAGACAGAGGTTTAAACTCTCCCTAGATACGTTATTAACTAACAAGACATTGAATGAAAAAAGAGAATCTTGTCTTTTAGTAATCGCATACTGTCCAGCTTTGCGCAGGCATTGATAAAGTAAAAGGCAGAATTTGACATGATTTCTGCGTGGAAAAATTCCATGAAATTATATGGTTAAGAGAAAAAAACCTTTTTACTTGTGTATTGAAAGACAGCATAAAAAAATGCCTCATTTGAAAACATGCATATGTATACGTAAACAAGTGACTTCGATTATCCATCGTTTGGATTGAACAGAATAATGTATTATTAAAAACTATTCTAACTTCCTGCCATTTCTGTGGTGACCACACCTTGTGTTTCGCTTGTCTTGTATATCAAGTACATTCAGGCACATTATAAACATTCTACTCTTTTCAAAATTTATAATGTTTTTTGTAAGCATGTATAGGGTCATTGGAAACTGTGTGCATGTATTATTTGATTGTTAAGATTGGTAGTATGTATTGAGTTTGCCCCAAAAGCACAGCACAGTAGGGAGTAAATTTGAGAGTGTGTTAGGAAAAATGCATGTACATCTACATGTCTTCGTGTTTGTTTTAATACAATACTTCCTCTCCGGCCGCATGTGGAAAGGTCTGCCAGCTACCTGTTGACAGTCGTTGGTTTCACTACCTGGTTTCCTCGTGCCAAAATGCTGGCCGCCATCGTGTAAGTGAAATATTCTTGATTACAGCGTAAAACACCAATCAAATGAATAAATAGTACAACACTATGTAATATAAATGATGCTTTCAGTGTGAATTATCCTCTCTGTTATGTACATTTTAATGTAATGTAATGCTTTATTTGTTTAACGAGGATCCCCCACGGCCCAATGGCCACTCGGGGTCTCCTCGACAACAAATAACATTTTAAACAGATTTTCCAAAACAAACAAATACTGTAGAATTAGTCTTTTGCTAAACACCAACCAAATACATGAATATACAGGTAGTTAGTCCTCAAAATTGTCACCTGAATGTGAGTCATAATGCTCATATGTACATGTATGTATGCTTGGGTTTTAGCTTTGATGATTGGTACCTTTGCTGATTTTAACTTGATTGGTAACTTGCTGATATTGACTTGATTGGTACCTTGCTAATATTGACTTGATTGGTACCTTGCTGATATTGACTTGATTAGTACCTTTCTCATATTGACATGATTATTACCTTGCTCATGTTGACTTAATTGGTACCTTGCATGTGTATTGGCAGTCAGTTTACTCTCGACGTACTCCATTGACCAATGGCCTAGCCTGTAATATGTGGTGCCGTGTGAGTCAGTTCATATCCGGCTGAACTTTGGACTTGTCACATTGATGTGAATGTGATTTGTTCCTCCCTCCAGTGACACCAGACAATGAAGTGGTCAGTGAGCTTTGTTATTCAGTTGTGTCCACGCACTAAGGCCAGGTAGCTTGGCCTACTTGGATTTGACCTGTCCACTGTCCCCATGGACATGAAAGGCCACAGGTCCACAGATATTGTAGCGTTGATGGAAAACTCCATGTTAAAAATGTGATATTGTCCTCAGCCGTATTCACGCACCATGTCTTGAGAATTTTGCTTCAAGGTGCAAAATGTAGGGCATGTCACATGGTCCGTTGAATCAAATTTATTTTGAGGAATTCTCGCTCTGCCCTGCCCTGCCCTGCCCTGCCCTGCCCTGCCCTGTTTCTTATACATGTATTGTTCATCAAGGTATAATGAAGGCACATATGGAGTAGACTGTCCTGTTTGCACCAGGGACCACAGGGAGTCAAATGTTAACAAGCTAAGAGACTACATGACAAGATCACACGCACAAAACACAGGAGGTGTCGGAAGTCTTTTTTTTTCCTAAAATATATGCAAGTCCGGCAGCTCTGAAAATGTCAGCACCAGATAATAAACAGCACGTCCTTTATTGAAATGTACATGTGCATGTATACAAGTATATGGATTATTCACACATCCGAATTTAGTACAAATGTGTTTTTTTTTTGTTTTTTTGTTTTTTTCACTTCATTTCTGTATTCGTTCTTTGAGAGTGTATACATGTACATGTAGGTAAACACAGTAGTTGTTTGTGTCAGATGCAAGGAGCATTTGGTGTCACAGTGTCATTCCAGTGCACTTACTCAGATTGTAATTAAGATGTATTCATTTGTGCTTGTGAGGGTTAAGTTGCCGACATTCTTCATTTTAGGGTGAACCTCTTTAAACTGACACCAAAGTTTGTGAGAGTTTGACTTAGTTAAAAGCAGAAAATTTATTAACTTGCTACAAAAAAAACAAGGAGGAGGGTGGGCAAGTAGAGCAAGTTTTATATTCCTGAATCTAAAACCTGCTCTGCTATACATATATGGTCATTTTCATTCAATTGAACTTTATTTCAGATTTTTGATTATTAAGATTAAACACTAACCTTGTGATATTTCTCTTGGAAAATTTGTTGCAGTTTTTATAGCAAATTCAGCATATAACTGATGAATCAGGTCTTTCATGTGTTTTTGTGGCATGTTATTCACACTGTACAGGCTGTTTAAAAGAGCACTTGTTTCAGTGAAAGAAATACCTCAACCTAAGGATCCTGTTAAGTTAAGGTATTGAATAAAGTGGATTGAAGGGCATGTCAGGAATGCTGTTATCTGTGTAGACTCTGGTGAATTAGTCTTTATTAGCTGAATGTTTGGGTTGTTCAGACTTAGTTTTAGCACTCTCATCCTACACCTGGAATATTCCAACCCACACTGTTCCCGTTTAGCCCAATGTTCACGTGCCTGTAATTACACATGGACAGCCACTTAAGGGGGGAGCATTCTTGAAGAGGTGCACTTTGGTCCTGCGTGGAGATAAGCGCCGTATCAATCTTAGTTGTGTTAGACAGCCAAAAATGTTGGCACCAGACCTTGGACTTTGCATTTGGCCACTGATAATGCTCCTGTCCCCAGTTTTACTATGATGAAATACTTCAACTTTCTCCTGATAATTTGTAACAATATTATGGTTTCTAGCTGATATATTTTTCTATTCAATATATCTGATTTCACACCACTGACACAGGAAACATATCACCATGACATGCACAAACTAAGTGCTCTCAAAGAAAACTAAGAATTAAAAAATGGTAACTTTCTCCACTTTGTTCATGTTATAGTGTCATTTTGTTTTTGCACGAAACAAAAGTAAATATATATATCCGACAGCAGCTGTATTTGTTTGAATTTATAGTAAACTGAGCTTATTTTTCTGCTGTTGCGTTATTTTATTGTGGCTTTTTTCTTCACATATACACAAGATAACCGTTCAAAGCTATCATATGATTATGCTGAACCACATTACCGGTACTGGTAGCATGTCTGTCCTGTAGTAAAGCATTAATTGTTTCATTCTGATTGGTTTCAGCTCGCAAAGAAGGAAATGCCTGGAAAACCTGGACATACCAACAGTATTACTCTGATGTGAGGAAAGCAGCCAAGGGCTTAATAAAGGTATGCAGTCAGTCAGATCATGCTGAAATGTGATTTATGTTGTACAAAGCATTTATGCCATTTAGATGTACAAGTATTTTTCCCCTCAGGCTCAATCTGCCTTGTTTCGTCCAACGCCACCACCCACATATACATGTACAAGTGGTAGTGGATGATGGGTACAGCTTAAAACATGCAGTCTACATGAACAAGTGGTAGCAGCTGATGAGTACAGCTTAAAACATGCAGTCGGCATGATCAAGTGGTATTGGTTGATGAGTACAACTTAAAACATGCAGTCTGCATGAAAAAGTGATAGCGGCTGATGAGTACAGCTTAAAACATGCAGTCTGCATGAACAAGTGATAGCGGCTGATGAGTACAGCTTAAAACATGCAGTCTACATGAACATGTGGTAGCGGCTGATGAGTACAGCTTAAAACGTGCAGTCTACATGCACATGTAAATGACTAAGTACATGTAAATGACAAAGTACATGTATGCACACATACACTACTGGTATATATATAGCCTCTATTCGTAAAACACTGCTTCGGTGGCCTAATGATGAGAGCATCAGAAGACCTCAGGATCAAACTTGGGTCGGGCCATATCAAAGATTTTAAAAATGGCATTTGCTGCTGCCTCCTTTGGTGCACTGAGAGGCTAGAGAGCATCTAGGAAACATGACTGGTTAGCAGGGTGTCAGTATAATGTGACTAGGTGGGGTGTCTGGTGTCACAAGACACATTATACGTACACACACATAATGATGACTCGTCCTCATATGACAGAAAGAGTGTGAAGTAAAACGTTAAACTCGAAGCACACATACATAATTTTATTTGTGTAAAGTATGTGTGCCATAGGTAGCTACCATTAATAACCTGTTATGGCAACTCCAGAAGTATTGGTCATTCCTAACTTTCTTTGTCATCGGGAAATTTGTCACACTCTCTTAAGAATTTATTTAAGAAAAATTCAAACGTGATGCATTCAATTCATGATTTTCTTTGCTTCAACAAATTAGTAATCTTTAGAGTATTGTTTTAAGTAAGCCTGTGTAAGTACTGTGTACTACACAGTATAAAAGAGGCAGATATATTTACATGCATGACCATAACACTGAATTTATTATGCAGACAAATTTAGTCACTATTCTATGGTATATACATATACGGTGTATTTATCTTTGTACATATTTAAACCACAAATTTACAATGTATATCTCATGCTGGCTTCCTCTCCAGCTGTAAGTGGGAAGGTCTACCAGCAACCTGCAGATGGTGGAGGGTTTCCCCTGGTTTGTGCCCTGTTTCTTGCCACCATAATGCTGGCCGCCGTCGTATAAGTGAAATATTCTTGAGTACGTCACAAAACACCAATCAAATAAATAAATACAATGTATATGAAGCATTTTAAAGTCGTGTTGTGGTTTACAGCTTGGCCTGGAGCCTTTTCACGGTGTGGGTATCTTAGGCTTCAACAGTCCAGAATGGTTCATCGCAGACCTGGGAGCCATCTTTGCTGGGTGAGTACTCGCTCTGTAAAATCACGGCGCGGCCACTTATACAGATTTCATTGAAAGATTTTTCAGTTATAGTAGTTAAATTGAACCATGGTGCTATCTCCACTGAATGAGATATTTTATCAGTTTAATATTTTCAGTTGGTTTCTCTTGGAACTGAAGTAGCACTTCAATAGTACTGCTTTGCTTGCAGCTCAGCATAAGTAGATAAACCATGTTAAACCATGTAAGCCCAGTGTTAGGTAAGGCAACATTTCATCAGCCTTGCATCCAGTGAGGCGCGACTCAAAGTATGTATTTCACTGGACACAACTGCTACAAGGAGACACCAAAGTGATGTGATAAAAACAGATAAATATATGTCTAACTCCAAGCAGTCAAAATGTAGAACTTGTAATAAGTTTTTCTTTCATGTTGTTGTCAGTGGATTAGCCGTGGGCATCTACACCACGAATTCGCCAGAGGCTTGCCAGTATGTGGCTGAGGACTCTGAGGCTAATGTGATCGTGGTAGAGAACACCCAGCAGCTGAAGAAGATCTTACAGGTGAAGGACAAGCTGCCCAATCTGAAAGCTGTCGTACAGTATAGTGGAGAGATCGAGGAAAAACAGCCAGGGTTTCTCTACAGTGTGAGTATTAATGTATTAATATCTGACTATACGCATGTAAGTCTACAAAACCGAGTACATTAGTGTCAGAATAGTACCCTGGTGTTGAGGGGAAAAACGTCAAATGCATGAACTGTGAATGACTGAAATTTTGCCAAGAACGGTGCACTTAAACAGACAAATAAATGTCATAAAACATTACTTGTGGTTTTGGAATTTGGAGTTTTCCAATAGGATTGCCCTACCTATTTATCAGACCTCATAACACCTTCTAGTAGAACTCACAGAATCATAATTTTATTCATGAAAATTCAAAATACAGGCATAGTTTTTTTTCCCCTCCATGGTGATAGGGACCTTTCACATTTTCGGGTGACAGTGTATAATAAGACTTGTCATTAGCATCTTCTGTTTAGTGACAGAAAAAACTCTTTAAGGTGGATTTATCAGTTACATGCATTAGAAGCTGATTTATCAGTTACATGCATTGGAAGCTGATTTATAAGTTACATGCATTAGGCGCTGATTTATCAGTTACATGCATTAGGAGCTGATTTATCAGTTACAAGCATTAGAAGCTGATTTATCAGTTACATGCATTAGAAGCTAGAGTGAAGCATTATTGTTATTATGTGAACCACATTGGTGGCTACTTGTTGCTGCCTCACTTGGCACTTAACACTGAGAATTAGAGCAAGGAAACAGGACTGGTTGGCCAGGTGTCAGTATAATGTGATTTGGTGGGATGTCAGGTCTGGTGTCTTTGGTATGATACCTCAGTGGTGGCAGCACTTTGACGGCATTGACTTGCCTTACCACAAGAAGACACAGGAAATGTACACAGTAAATGACACCTCCTCGTCATGTGCACAACATAATACCCCAGGCATACATACATACAGTGTCATGCGCAGGTAAAATGTGGCAAGTTTGAAGAAAGAGATGTTGTCATTTTGAACCCAAGCCATTGCTTTTATATCTTCATCATATCTGACATTCCTCCAATTAATGCAAACACCTAAACTTGTTATCAGGCACATGGCTTTAGGCAGTTATGTAAGAAGCATTTGTATAAATTTCCATCTACATCTAATTACTTTTCTTCACAGAAAGATAGAAATTACAAAGGTTTCATTATAATTTGACGAATTAATCTTACACTGTGAAAAAAGCGAAGTGGTCATACTTGTAATCACTGTAAATATATTAACCTATGAATACATTTACATAGTTTGATATTTCCCTCTGCGTATTTATCATGAACATGATTTGTGGAAAGATGACATGATATCATAGCACAGGCATTTAACCTGAAGTGTGGAGTGATGACATGATATCATAGCACAGGCTTCTTAAGATGAAGTGTGGAGTGATGACATGATATCATAGCACAGGCTTCTTAAGATGAAGTGTGGAGTGATGACATGATATCATAGCACAGGCTTCTTAAGATGAAGTGTGGAGTGATGACATGATATCATAGCACAGGCTTCTTAAGATAAAGTGTGGAGTGATGACATGATACATGTATCATAGTATATACAGACCACTTTATAACATTTTATCTGCACAAGGCATCTAACTACAAAGTGAAGAATCTCTGTACATGTATGTCTGTCTTGTCTGTCCTTCGATTTTCTCAATAAACCCATTGTGAAATGAGTGATCCACTGTATGCTTCCCAGGTGTATTGTAGCAAGCCCAGGTAAGTGCAGTGTAGATTATTGATTAATTTCTCAGGCGATTTAGGCAATCAATCAATCTGTTCAAGGGGCAGAGTGCTGGATTTTTACATAAAATTTAGTCCCAAATCTTAGTGATTGTTTCCTTTAGTTGTCAAATAGATAATATACAAAGTATGCCATGTATTTTCAACAGTCACTGTACTAGCTTAAACATGTAAAGTGTACCTGTAGTTGATCATCAACA
Source organism: Liolophura sinensis (assembly GCF_032854445.1). Taxonomy (NCBI): domain Eukaryota; kingdom Metazoa; phylum Mollusca; class Polyplacophora; order Chitonida; family Chitonidae; genus Liolophura; species Liolophura sinensis. Next base: position 29,441,759 of record NC_088302.1, on the reverse strand, counting down.
TCACACATGGAGCTGTTGAAAAACACACATTATTTTTCCCTAGTTGTAAACATTATCCTAGTTGTGTGCTGTCCTAAAAATGCATGGAGAGAAAGATGAACTTGCTTTCTCATTACCTCACACTATAATGCCCAGCTAGCACACCTTGTTTTTTTCCATGCTCTGCACACTTCAAACAGCCACAGGTAATCAGGTCAGTTGGCAGCGTGCCAGACAGAAGCCTTGAAGGCTGCTCTGAAGCATTATTAACGGGTCAATTGTTATTAAGGCCATCGAGGCCCGAAGTTACCGCATATAATTATATGCATTTAGTCACATGATCAGACCTCGAGATTTGGCAGCTAACTCAAAAATATTACAAGCGTGAATACCAACCCATCTAAACTGTATTGTGTTTGTTTGTAAACTGTTCATGATTGTAAAACTGTGTACATGTATATCTATATCTCATATATGCAAACCAGTAGCAGACCACTAGCCTGCAAGTAGTTCGCTTAAGGTGCACTTGTTGAACGACTGAAACTACGCAGATCTGAACAAAATGTACCGGATCTTCTTGCACAATCATGACAACAGCAGTAAATGAACGCACCTGACAAATAATAGGTGAGAATGACGAGGTATCGAGATGTATAGTGGAAAACAGTGCCAGCAGAATTCATGCTCAAATCTGTGGCTTAGCTTATTCATTCTGAAACCTACTTTAAACCTGCATTTCTGTATACAATGCAGGGTATGCAATTCAAACATTCAGTGTACATACCTGTGGAAAGTAAACACCGGTATGCTGGTGTATGATACATGCATGGTACGTGTACCTGTAGCTTATCTGTGTAGGCCAACCAACCACTTCAAGCCATTTTTATGATGGTAATTAAAGGCCCAAGGCCATGAACTTGAAGAATGACAAAGCTTATGCTATTTCTGAAGCAATATACATTAACCTCATCGGGACTAAATTATCTGCCAGCAACCTCCGAATGGTCATGGGTTTTCCTTGGCGGCCGTCGTATAAGTGAAATATTCTTCTGTACGGCGTAAAGCTACAAGCAAATAAAAAAATAAATCAGTCAATCACTCAGAACTAAATAACTCGAGGTACATGTAGACACGTCCTTTATTACCAATGAGTTAATTACTAATTCCCTGCTAAGTAGTAACCAGGATCAAGCTGATTTGTGGATTGTTTTCTAGCAATATACATGTGTGTATAAATAAATATATAATAGTATTGAAATATAAGCAGAGGAATTGAGAAACAGCACAGTAATCTTAAGTAACAAGTTTACAGTATTGTAAACATAAAACTTTAAGATAGCATCAATTTATATTTCCATGAAAAAGCTGATATTCGTGGGTTTCACCTGAGCTCTGCCGGGTTTCCTCCCACCATAATGCTGGCCACCGTCGTATAAGTGAAATATTCTTGAGAACGGAATAAAACACTAATCAAATAAATAAATATATAGCTTTGCACAGTTTTGGTAGTGGTTGTATTGCACCCAGTGTCATATGGCAACCAGCCATCTGTAAATGTGTTAGCACTAACATCACAGCTACAGAATCGCTTCACCTTAGTTACAACACCTTTTGTCTTTACCACCAGAGTGAAAGAATAATTGTATTGACAAGGCCTTGTGCATTTCAATCAACAACACCAAGCCTGATGGTGTTATCTGTTACTCACTCTACCATGGCTGGCATGTCGCCTGTTCAAAATGCTTGTTAAAATTGGTGTGCTAGATGGTATGGATGGTATGAATATTATCATCAGCAGGAATTTAAAATGTAACTAACAAGTACGTGATTTTGTCTTATTTCTCCTTGACATTAATTACAAATTATAATCTAAAAGATGGGGTGAAAAAAAGCCAGTCATAATGTTGATATGAAAAGTTTACAAGTATCTCTCATTTTGTCTGTATATTGACCAGGTTATATTCACACCCGAGAAAAGAAAAACTATACTCTATAGCACGACAGTACATTTGTGTTTTCAGGCAGTGGTTTAACAACACTGTTATTGTGGGTTTTAAGTCTCAGTGTGCAAAGTTTGAAAACAATAACAAGGGTCTTTGCCGATTTCACTTATACATTATTTTGGCCACAGGCGATTAGTTAATGACTAACGAGGTCAAAAGCTCGCATTTAGTTCTCACTGGTTTGTCTGTGAGGTGTGTCTGGTATCTGCATGGCAAAGATTGCAGGGCATTCTAGTTTACAGCACAGATAAATTTGACAGTCATGTGAATAATTCTTCAGTGCGCATCTTCATTTATTGAACATACATACTATTGTACACATATTACATGTGTGTTCTGGCTAGACGTCTTAATTGAATCCAGAGACTAATTAATTATGGAGTGATTTGGTTAAATAGAGGATGAGAGTGCAGCCATGAGATCATGCGTCACCTGACAACACCGTGGGGCGACACAGCCCCGTGATCAGGTAGCATGTTGCAGTACCGCAGATATTCAGGGCAGTTTCATCCTGACTCATTTGCAGGTGTATGTATATTGACATCAGTCCACCCATGTACCAACATACAGACTGTAGAGACCTGTCAACATGCTGTCAGACAGGTATACGTAACATGACCAATGAAAATATAATATATATGTACAGGTGGAGTCTGTCAAAGAAATGAGATTGCAATTACGTATCTGTTTGCACTGGGAGAGAGAGACTCGCTTGTAATGGCAGACAACTGTTTATCCCGTTACACATAAAGCAGGGCATCAGTCCACCCATGTACCAACATGCAGACAAGAGAGATGTCAACATGCTGTCAGACAGGTATATGTAACATGACCAATGAAAATATAATATATATGTACAAGTGGAATCTGTCAAAGAAATGAGATTGCAATTACATATCTATTTGCACTGAAAGACACACTTGTAATGGCAGACCCCCAACATTGAACACCTGCAAAAATGTATGTTTGCATTTAAATGTATCATATACATTGTATATGTGTATATTTAATTCTGCATGATGAATTTGGTCAATAAGTTAAATCTTTCTCTTGTGATTTTCTTTACAATTTTACACAATGTACATATGATGCAGAGTGTACAGCTATCATACAGGTTTTTAATAACGCTGTACAAATGATATGTCCATTTGACTAGTACATTTCCTGGTCAGCTTTGTACAGTGTATTGAATTAGTGGAATTACAGTGAAGTGTTGTATTTATATTGGTAAATTAGCTTCTAAAACGCAAATGGGTATTTATTTACTTTAGACGAGACGCATATTTGTCGTCTGGTGATGTTTTGAAAGACCTGCACGCTTATCAATGTCGACCTATTTGTTGCTGGTCCACCGTCTTAACTTCAATCCGCCTGTTTTGGCACGATGCACTCTCGCAGACCATATGCGGAACATGCATCCTGGTAGAGAATATGTAGAGATAGTGCTAGTGCTAACATTTCATTGCTCACTGAAGCGTTTTGGCACGACTTACCGGGCGCACCATACATGAGGTGTGCTTTCTGGAGTAGCTGTGTACTGATTCTACTAAAGCTAAATCATGAGTGTTTTTGTTGGTCTTGTCACAGGTATGTACAATCCTGAGAACACACTGCACCCTCACCCCCGCCTCACCCCACCCCCCCACTCCCATGTCAATTTACCAAAAATCACAACTAGACACAAGGAATCATGAGATACACTTTTTAAAATCATCAGCTAAACTCTACGTGATTTAAGGTAATCCAGGCAGATTCCTGGGTATAAAAGTGGCATAATCAGACAAAATCTGTTATTGACTGTATTAAGTGATTCCCTGTAAATCATTTGTCACAATAGAACAAGAGATTGATCAGACTAATCATGCCAGTGACCTGGTACCGTGTTACTCCGTCTGTGACAGCTCTGCTGATAACACTGAATCATAAAGAAAACTAGCCGTCAGTAAGTGAGAGGTGAGCTGTCAGATCATAGATGGCCTGGGATATATATCACATTGCCGAGATCTGATGGTGACAAATACCCCAAGTTGTTATTTTGACAACTTGGATTAAAGTCTGGTGTCAGTTATGTACTTATGCCAAATGTTGATTTATGGTTAATTATGTTCCTGTCTGAGCTGAACAAATAGGTGTCCTGCCTGGCCCAGTGGCTCAGTGGGTTCTCTCAGGTGATTACTTGGAGCATGTGTGCTTTGGGTAAGCACTTGATGAGCTGCAATCGCTGGTGGGCTGGCTCCCCACTTCATCTGTCCTTCCTCATTCCCCTCAGGTTTCTCTAACATGGCGTATGCCATGCCCTAGTAAGAATTCCAGTTGAAGAGTTGATTTATGGAGTTACCACACATGGTAACAGCTTTAGCCGTTTGGATCTGTTTTTATTTCTCCTCCGGAACAAGTAAAGTTATGTCATTGTCAACAAACATTCTAAACTTTGGAGCAGATTGTGGATGGTCTTGCTTCACTAACTGTCAATTCAAGATAGCTGCCTCTGCTCATGAAAGATAAACTTGGAATTCCTTGAATTTTTGGTTTACTTTTATACTGTTGCCTGATTTTCGACCATTAACGATATAACCTGTAATGATCAGGTAAATACACATGTGACACGAAGCCTGAACCAGCAGAGGTACAATCGTCTGATATTAAGTTACATGACAGCTTTATACCTATATAAAGTGAATGGGGAGAATAGACAAGTGTTATTTATAACCATTATAGGTTTATGTAATGCTTTCATACTGATTTATTTCTGTTTTGTAGTGGTCAGAATTTATAGAGCTGTCAAATGATGTGTCAGATGACCAGCTTGACGAGAGGCTTGCACTGCTGGCACCAAACAAGTGTTGTACACTTATATACACCGTAAGTACACACCTGTCCAAGCTGAAACGTTGAGAAGGCTGCTTAAACTTAATTGTATCATAACTTCAGCTGTACAGTATATGATGTATAGTTGTAAATTTTTCGAAGAAGGTGGATCAGAATTGTTAGGAACACCTTGACTTGTTTTTTTTACAAATTGATTGTTTTTGCTGGGTTTTTTTTCCCCTGAGATATGGACCATAATTAAAACTACAATGATAACATGGGTACAAGATAAGAAAAAACATCTTTTTCGTACGCTGGTAAACTAAAATAGTGTAATATTATTGATTGAAGTGCTCACTGTTTTCTGTTTACAGTCTGGTACAACTGGTAACCCCAAGGGGGTTATGCTGAGTCATGATAATGTAAGTAGTCTGTACACCCTCAAGTCTTCTCCAGTTTTCCTGCCTTCACTTATTGAATTTTTTTCTTAATTACACTAAAATTCCTTCTTGTATGAGGAGAGCGTATCAATCAAGCTTACACTGATGCCCATGAGTAAGTTGGAAAGCAGTTAAAGCACCGAAGGTTTATGGTGTCGATATAGTCATCACCCAGTAGGCCCTTTTTTGCTCTCACGACCAGCATGTAGACACCCTGTTATTTTGGTACATACATGATGTAACTGGGTATCCATATGTAGGATAACAATAAATAGATACATGTAGGACACAAAAACAAATGAGGAGACGTTGGTAGAGCCAAGTTTGTAGAGCTTAATATTTTCGTTTTTGCGCCATTTACATGCATGTCAGATCAAAATATAATCTCAGCTATGAATGCTTTAAAAATCCTGTGATTTTCTATAGAAATTAATATGTTTAATGTGCACATTTTCATAAGTGAAATATTGTCACCAGATCATTTTGGATTGTTCTTTCTAATTAATAATTTCATCTCTTCTTTACCTCCTCCCATCTCTCCCTATCAGTTTACATGGACAGCAAAGCAGACAACACAGATGGTTAATCTTCAGCACGGTTCTGAGGTGCTAGTGAGTTACCTCCCCCTGAGTCACGTAGCTGCACAACTACTGGACATCCACATCCCTATAGCCATCGCAGGTAGCGTGTACTTTGCCCAGCCAGATGCTCTTAAGGTAGGTACTTTATTTTCCACACAGTTTGCTCCTGTTTTGGAGCAACAGGAACTGTTTCTCACTTCAATCAAGTTTGGCATAAGCTGAGTAGTAAGCGTGTAATTTTCATTCCTATATATTTGGTCGCGTCTTGCCTGCCAGATGATTATGTAGTGTGTATGTTTTCCCCAAGAATAATATCCGGTTCACTGTAGACGTGAAATAACTTTGCAAGCGAAAATGTTTTACTGTTCTAATATTTTTGTATGCACGCTCTATTGAAGTTTATTTTAAAGATAATGTTTTAGATATAAAGAAAAGATGATATGTTTAATATGGACTAATTGTGATTACATGTCACATCTGCATGAGGAAAAGAAAACCAAACACATAACATGGATCGTTTGAGGATTTTTTTTTATGATTATTATGGGTACAGTGTTGTGAAGAGGGGGAAGAATGTTCAGCACTCAGTATTGAACTGAATGTTCGGTGTGTCCTTGAGTTAAAGCCTGTTTTCTTGTATATACACAGGGTTCTCTGGTAAATACCTTGAAGGAAGTACGTCCAACATCATTTTTGGGTGTGCCTCGAGTATGGGAGAAAATAGAAGAGAAGATGAAGACGTTGGGCCTGAGGACAACTGGTCTCAAACGAATCATCGGCAACTGGGCTAAGCGTATTGGTCTGAAAGGAAATTACAGCAAACTGAATGGGTAAGATAATTTTTTTTTATTTGTACCTTGAGAAACTGCTAACACATTGTGATGATGGCACTATGCACTAAGATGACCATGCTACACATTGTGATGATGGCACTATGAACTACAATGACCATGCTACACATGGTGATGATGGCACTATGCACTACAGTGACCATGCTACACATGGTGATGATGGCAGCATGCACTACAGTGACCACGCTACACATGGTGATGATGGCACTATGAACTACAGTGACCACGCTACACATTGTGATCATGGCACTGTGCGCTACAGTGACCATGCTACACATTGTGATCATGGCACTGTGCGTTACAGTGACCATGCTACACATTGTGATGATGACACTATACACCACAGTGACCACAGCTCTTAATTATGCTTTGGGATTAAAAAATACAAAAGCAGGAGGAGAAAATAAAAGAATGAAGTAATAATTATCGCATAGACCATGATAAATGGTATCATGGTCTATAAATGGTAAGATATGTGTTAAGGGTTTTTATTTAACCAAGAAGAGTTCATTTAAATTTTTAGATTTTAAGCTGATATTCACAGTCTTTTATGTTTTGCGTTTGTAGCTTGCCTGTTTGAAGTAAAGTGGGGTATTGTGGGGGGGGGGGGGGAGAGAGGTGTCGGTTTAAGCTTTTTTTTTTTAGCTCCTGTATAATGGGCTCTCATACATGAATTGGAGGTTAAGCTTTTTCTTTTAGCTTCTGTACATGTATAATGGGCTCTCATTCATTGTTTGAAGGTAAAGAAGGTGTTTTTTCCGCTCTTGTATATTGGGCTGTCATACATGGATTTAGGCTTTTTTTTTTACTCCCTAGTTTAAGGTATGGTGTGCAAATGCACATTCTCGCGAGGCATGTTATTATTTTTTTTTGTTGCTCCTGTACAATGGCAATCATATGTGTATCTCCAACCTACAGCAGTAGAAATTTCTGGTTTGTTTGTGTTTTTTCTGTATTTCTTTTTGCTTGTGTACAGCTACAATGGGTCTACTGATGGAAGGTTGAACTGATATATTGGTTTTAGTTATATAGGCTTTGTGAATGTTTTTTATTGATTTTAATTGATAAACTTTGAATTGAAAAATTCACCAGTTATGTTATTTTCAATTTGTTTTCTGTAGTAAACACGTTCTCTAGAAATTAAGCCTCCATGCAGGGCAACAATTTCTTGCATACAGGGCCTCTGTGACTTTATTGCTTATGAGATTTATGGACTTTGCCAGATTTACCATTTTTGTAATCAAGAAAAGTTTCATGTAGAGCTACAGTTTTTATGCACATGCCTACATACATGTAGGAGAAGAAGAAGGGTATTGGGTTCCTCTGGCGATTTTACCGGATTTGTCCATTTTCCTGTTTTGTGGACACACATTGAGATTGACTTCATTCTGTTCTCCTGTAAACAAGGATTTCTGCAACGGATACCTGCAAGCCTTTCTTGTAGGGCTACAGTTTCTTATGCAGTCACTTATCTTGATAAGCTTTTTGTCTCTAGCTACTGTATCAGATTTGTAGTGGCCATGCATAGTACACGGATAGCCTATCATGAGAAGTGACTGGCATATCAAAGACCTCTTCAGCGAGTTGTTACTTGAATCGTCCACATTGAAGGGTTTTTTTCACTAGCATAGCTCAACATTAGTTCAGCCATTCACAGTGTTGGAATTGTTCACAGATTGCCGCATGCAGTTCACAATTTGCATATCAAAGACCACTGCCTCAGTTTTGTGCACGAACTCCCCACAATGACATCCTTACCACCACAACACTTTACAACTTTCAGCTTTATTCTGATTCCATTGTCTAGTTGACAGCTATAGCAGGCGAAAGGGGCCTCCGTGGCTCAGTCGGTTAGCGCGCTAGCGCAGCGTAGTGACCCAGAAGCCTCTCACCAATGCGGTCGCTGTGAGTTCAAGACCAGCTCATGCTGGCCTCCTCTCCGGCCGTACGTGGGAAGGTCTGCCAGCAACCTGCGGATGGTCGTGGGTTTCCACCGGGCTCTGCCCGGTTTCCACCCACCATAATGCTGGCCGCCGTCGTATAAGTGAAATATTCTTGAGTACGGCGTAAAACACCAATCAAAAAAAAAAAAAAAAAATAGCAGGCGAGCCGGTGGGATTCTCTGAATGCCTTGTTAGTGTATGTCGGTATATACAGTGTATGTATGAAATACACTCAAGGTGTGTTGTACATGCATGTGTATATCGGTATGAATTCTTAAATTATGGCACTGGTTTTCATAATTACTGTTTTGACTTGTTCTTCATTTAGAAGACTCCATTAAACAAAAAATAAAGCTTTTTGTATTAAAGCAATATTTAATGAAAACTTAACTACCTTTTTCTATAGTGGTGGGACACCATTTGGCTGGACGTTGGCAAATATACTTGTCTTTAAGAAGGTGGCAGTTGCTCTGGGGTTAGACCGATGTAAATTCTGCTTGAGCGGTGCTGCACCCATCTCCCGGGAGACGGTGGACTATTTTCTGAGCCTGAACATCCCACTGAGGGAGGTGTATGGAATGAGCGAGTCCACAGGTAACGGCCATGTGGAAACCTGGCAAGCTTACAAGAAATAATTCATGTTGCTGTTTGAAGACAAATTATTTTCGACCTATGTACATGTATAGTATGAAATCACATTTCGACTTTTTTTCACCTTTCACTCACTTGTAAAAAGAGATACTGAACTATAGTACATGCAAACCACCACTCCAGCTACAGGTAGATGTTTGAATTCCCATGCTACATTGAAAGGGACAATACTGTGTATTTCTGACATATTTGTCATTGGAGAAGATTTGTTTCAAAAATTTAAAAAAAAAAAAACTTTCATCCAAATCCCTGCACAGCTTTTTCCATAAAGTACATGTGGCTGACAAACAAAATTAAGACTGGCAAAAGACAGTCACCTTTTGGTTCAGGTTACAATTAATCTTAAGGCCAAGTGTAAAAGGCACGTGCTGTATTTAACTCACAACTAGGATTACAGGATATAGTAAATTTGATAATTGTTGTAGTCAGTAATGAGCTGAATGATTATAGACTTGTCATGACATTTCATATTCTTCTTACATGACGGCATTCAAGGGATGAGAGACCTGGAAACAAAGAAGGTGGATTTGAATGAAGGTGGTTTTGTGATAAGAATTTACTCGGTAAATTCAGCTGACTGACCAATTGTTGTTGCTGTTGTTGTTGTAGGTCCCCACACAGTGAACATACCAGGTTATCACAGGATTGGTAGTGCTGGTATTGACTTTCACGGTGCTCAGACAAAGATCCTCAGCCCCGATGAGGAGGGCAATGGAGAGGTGGGTACCTCAGCTGCATGTATAGTCACAGACTTCTCACCAGGCATTTCTGCTGCTTTAGAAACTGATGTTTTTGTTTAATCCTTGAGGTGAAAGTTTTCAATTTCTGTTGAATGCAGTTTTTTTTTGCTAAATAAAATGAACTTCTGTTTCCAGGGAAATTATACAAAGTCTGCTAATGTTTGCGTATAATTTATCCATCTCTGGATTTTGAACAGTTTTCTGCTTTCATCTGTTGTTAATGTTCCTGTCTCATTACTGTTCCTCTCTGAAAGGAAATCAGGACAAATGCATGCTGAATGTGGCAAAGTTGATCAATATTTGTGCTGGTAACTTACCTGCCCCGTTTCTGTATCTTCAGATTGGTATGCTGGGCCGCCATGTGTTCATGGGCTATTTGAAAAACGAGGAGAAAACTAAAGAGGCTCTTGACGAAGAGGGAATTCTTCACACTGGAGACATTGGCAGACAGGACAAGGATGGCTTCCTTTTCATCACAGGGAGAATCAAAGGTAAGACTCTTGTCAGGAAGGTTTTAGCAACAGAATAATGGGCTGGTTTGTATAAAGCAGATTGCCAGATATGAGTTTGTACACTGGCTAGGGGTTAATAAATCACAATATTGCAGGACTTATGTCTACTATTCCAGCATTACCATATAAATCTGAGTCACGAATCGAGTTACATTAATGTAACCTGACCAGATTAATATGTGGAGTGAATTTTAGTGTGTACATGGCCATGTAGCATAGTTTGCGTTGTGTACAAACTTAAACAGCTATCACTGATTTGGTCGTCAGTTGCAATGTTCACTGCAGATAATAGACCTTTGACAAATCAGATTGTGTGTTCCCATTATTGTTTTTGGGTCCAAAGTTTCGTGTTTTCCTCTGACCAGGCCGATGGGCCTGTTTTCCTCTGCCCGGAGGGCCCGTTTTCCTTTGACCTAAGGACATGTTTCCTCAGTTCTGAGATCCCGTTTTCCTCAGGGCTGAGGGCCCGTTTTCCACAGTGCCACAGGACCTGGTTTCCTGTGGCCTGAGGACCTGGGTTTTATGATTTTATGATTTTTTGGGTGATGTATGCTTGTTTAAAAAGAAAAAGAGAAGTTCTTCTGACTGATGTTAAGCTTTTGCAAATACTGATATCATATTACGTAGTGACGCAATGTTTGTCTTTGTCCCCCCTCAGAGCTGATCATCACAGGCGGAGGAGAGAATGTGGCCCCTGTGCCCATAGAGGACAATGTTAAGGAAGCTCTGCCAGTCGTCAGTAACTGTATGCTTATCGGGGACAAGAGAAAGTTCCTCTCCCTACTTATCACGTTAAAGGTGAGTGTCATTTCTGAAGAAAACATCACGCGTCACAAATCAGACAGATCAGCCTTAGCACAAGTTTTTGTCACATTTTGCTTTTCCATTACTAGATTTAAATCTTACAATGTAATGGTTATTTTGCAAATGAATACAACTAACTCTTCATGAAAGATATTTTTTTTGCAGCTCAAATTTTTGTTGCACATCTTATTCTGTTAGTTAGAAATCATAATAGTATAGACAAGCTCTGTGCGGGAGCAGTCATGCTTGATTCTTGCTGTTCTGCGCAGACGGAAAAACAGTCTCAAAATGGATTGCTACTTTGTTTAGTTTCATACACGCTGAATGTACATTTATTTCTGGGTGTGCTGTAGTTTGTCAGATCATTGAGATTACAGGTGCTAAAGATAACTGATCAACTTATGTGAGTGGGACTTACAAGTGTGTAACCACAGACTTCTTGATGTGTGCAGGTTCATTTTAATTCTGACCATTGTGTGTTGGTGTTTGCAGACTGAGGTAGACACTGAGACCATGATGCCCACAGATGAGCTCACAGAGCAGGCTAAATGGTGGTGCCAGGCACAATCTCACCCAGCTACCTCACTCAAGGAAATCCTCGAATCCAAGCCCGAGGCTATCTACAAGGCGATCCAGGCGGGTATTGACAAGGCCAATGCCAAGTCTGTATCCAGGGCACAAAAGATTCAAAAGTTTACCATCCTGCCTCGTGACTTTTCCATACCTGGGGGAGAGTTGGGTATGTCTTTCAGACTAGATGTAACTCTTAAAATACATTTATGGCAATGAGAACCACAGATATGTTTGTGATGGGGTTAATAAGTTAAATGATTTAAGTTAAAATAGTGCACTCTGTTTCACTTGTATTATTTGCAGTTTGTTTGCTTAAAGAAACCTTAGCAGAAAATTAATGAACTATTATTAGGTGTTATTATCTGAAGTGAATGCATTACTGCTTTGGAAAGAATTTTATTTATTTAATTTGATAACCATACGCTTGAGGAGCATGCAAATGAAGTTGTGAAATGTTTGTGTTCTAGGTCCCTCTCTCAAACTGAAGCGACCTGTGGTGAACAAGATGTATGCTGATGTGATAGAGGAGTTCTACACGGAGACATGAGTCTTACATTTGGTCTACATTTGTTTGTGTTCTTTTTTTTTTTCCACACCTATAAATAGCTGTGCATGTGTGATTGATCTAACAAAGACTGTGCTCAAGTTTGCAATGTGTAAGCCAGCCTATTCTTGACAATACACCTGTAGAATACAAATTGGGGTTGAGCACTGGGCCTTGCAAAGTTTTCTCCCTTGGACTCAGGCTGGAGTTATAATAGCCCTGAACACTGTTCAGTCTAGCAGTGTACATATGATGTGCCACAGAACTGAATAGATTCAGCATTGACTAGACACAGTTTTGGTTTATGTCACAGATATGATCGAGTCCATGTCTCCCTTGATATCACCAAGGTTTGTTTACATATATATTTAAATGGAGTGTTCACACTCACAAGTGTAGCATGCGCATCTCCCTTTCACGTGAAAGGAAAACCATATTTGTATAACTTTTGTGCCGTTTTATTTTTGGAAGATTGTGAAACAGTTTAATTTTTTATAAACCAAAAGCAGCATTCCATGTAGTATAACTAAAACCTGACTGGATAATTGATAATTTCAGGCACTTTGCCTGTCAGCATATTTGCTGATTATCATGTATATTATATTTCCCTAGGGACCACACTTCCCTAAGTTTTCATTTGCATGGGATAGAAACAGAAGATGTATGATTCATTTTGTCACCAAAATACAACCTATTTATAAATTTGCATGGTTTATTTTCACCTTCATGTACTATCTGTGAATAACTGTCCAAAATCAAGACCAATCACGTGCCTGTCACATACTAATCCATGTTGAATTTTATGTAGTTAAACAGAGGTGGTCTATGGGGACATCTGCAACTGTACCTAGTTCATGTATGTAAAAATCTAAAGTGACTTGCATGTTACTGAATTTAGCACAAGCAACTTGGGTTAAACATTTTGCTGGACACACAGTTTTGACATGCCCATGGGCAAGGGGAGTAACTCTGTCAGACTGTTCCTGTCTACTCATTGTTAAAAGGCAGACTGGTTTGGTGGTGTTACAAAATTTGAATACACAGTTTTGACATGCCCATGGGCAAGGGGAGTAACTCTGTCAGACTGCTCCAGTCTACTCATTGTTAAAAGGCAGACTGGTTTGGTGGTGTTACAAATTTGAATATTCATAGGCCAGTTTAAAAGAAGGTAGTGCTATGAGCTCCATACTTGGACCCAGCAGTTTCTTGATGCCATTTGTGAGAGCTGTCACTGATAATTATCACCCTTGTAGCCCTGCTCTCATCCCATCCGTTTTCTTCTGTAAATAACCATCTGTCATTAAAGTCACATTTACATGTACAGGAAAAGCTTGTTTGTCATGCAATTGTTTGGGGGAAAAAAATATGTTTTTGTAAATATATATAAAATATATTATGAACTGTAAGAACTTGCAGCGATCACCATTTTGAGAAGATATTTTGCTTTCAGCAAAATGATATATGTTTATGTGAGATATTATTCAAAGTTTTTGAATCAACCATTGAACTTTACATTTGTGTTGATGCGAAAGTTGTGGGAAAACCAATCAGGGGATCTAATTCGATAAGCTGCTCAAGGTGATTTTGTTAAGATGCTGTGTTCATACTTAGTCCTGTTTGTTCGCACATGGTTATGTCTGAATTACACTTTTCCAGACACGTCATTTCATTTGTGATGATAGGACCTTCTGTTACTAATTTACCTTTCTTTCTTTCTTTCTTTGTCTCTCACTCCTAAAACATCTGACGATCGAGGTATCATACTTCTAATTTCCACCACCCATGTGGTCGAATGTTCAGAGTGAGTACAGTATGAGTACAGTATAAAACATTTGATAAATACAAAAGTTAAATTGCCTTTTTGCTATGCTTGACTCAGATTTGACCAATATTTAAGCTGTACAGTTAAGAGGTCTGTGGGAACGTCTTATCCATTTGACACAGTGATGTAAAGATTGTGTGAAGGGCAGTATTCTCAGTGCTTGTTCAGAATATTTTTTTACCATAAGGTTCTATAAATCACACTTGACCACCACTCATAAATATCTAAAACATTACTTTGTTTTTTGTTTGTTCAAATCATTATTTAAAATCCTGACATTATTTACAACTTCACCATCTTTCAGATATCTTTTGTTGAAACAGAATTTCGATGCTGCTTATTAAGCTCGCTAGATTTTTTTTTTTTTTTTTCTGCATTAAAATGTTGGTATTCATATTGTTTATTTGATGTGTCCAATAGTTATTGAACAAGGATCCTGCAAGACCTGGGTTATTTGATCTGCTGGTTGTTATTTGTGTTTAACATTGTGTATCAAAGAACTCATCATTGCGTTATCAGAATTGCATAATATCTATATTTACAAGCTTATATGATATATTTTTCAGAGATGTATCTAACCATTAATTTATTTTTGCTAGGTGATTTAATATTGCCAAGTTAACAACTTTCCCGTCAACATATTGCAGATGAACCTAACTGAATTTTTAACCATTTCCATTTTTTTTTTTTCTTCATTAATTACCCGTAAATTAAAACCCAAACAACTTTCCTCGTATATTACAAATGCATAATAGTTTTACTGATTTAAATTAAAATGGAACACATCACCTCTTTTCATGCTCAAGAAATAAACAACTTTTGGAGATTTTTATTATATACAAGCAAAAATTGTTTATTGCTGGCAGGGTTTTGTATAAATTTCTGAATGAAATTGCATTTCACAAGCTTCGATTGTCTTCCTTAAAATGGTTTTCCTCACAAACAGAGCTTGATTTGTTTATTTATTTTATTTTTTTTTTAATTATTATTTTTGTAGTGGACCAGATATTGTAGTGGGTATTTGCAAATTCAGACAGATTTTTTTTTTTTTTTTTTTAATATGAACTTGTTAACCTTTGTTGTATAATGTGTTCTGTGTATAATGTATAATTCTGTATCATCGCATAAACAGTCTATGTTAATTCAAGGAGGACTGTAGACTTGCGTTTGTTCAATGGTGATATTACCACCATAATCAGAATTTTGAATGGTGGATGTTTTTTTTCAGAGCAGGAAGAGGCTAGCTAACATTTTATAGATTGTTATTAATATTGTCCAGAGTATAGACATACAAAGTCTTACATAGTGTGTAATATCAGGGTGTGCATTTCGGATAAATGCCTTTACCCCCTTCACCTGCCCAGGTTATATTTGTACTATTACCCAGATTGCTTGGAGTGCACCGCTGGACCTGCGTTCTCACTGTGTTGAACTGAATGCGACATTACAAAATATTATGTGAGTTTAGCAATACTGTATAAATAGTATACACAAATATGTTTGACTTCCCAAATACAGGTTCAGACTTGCAAGGTGACTTGCCTCAGAACATTTTTTTATTAAAACATTTTTCATAAATAAAAACCAGAAAAAGAACTATATGTATCACGGCTTTTACGTTTGTTTGTATTTTTCCAGTTTTAATGCGTGACTGGTTTTAAAAATTTAGTCACGGTGTGAACGCGACTTGAGGAAGGCTAGCTTTCGACCACTATGATCACATAGTGGAATCCAACAACCGTTAACATGGTCAGCAAACGCGAGTTACATGGAGAAGTGCGACTATTTCCTCCAGTCTGTTTGTGGCGTTTTCCCCCAGGCTCTTCCCTGGTTTCCTCCACGCGCGTATAAACACGACCACTGCATACACAAATATTTGAAAGCACAGCGTAAAATTTGCCTGATCGCATTGTTCTCAAGGCATTGGTGGCAATAGGCAGTGGTCGGGGCTTTCGTGTAGGCTTACGTGAAGTTCCCTGGAGGACGTTTGTCTTCCACCGGCATATGGTATCTGTCACACATTGAAATTTTCTCAAGCCAACTTACATGCTGGCGGTTTATCCATTGCACTCCGATTTCGTACATGTGTATCCACAACATACTGGCCGCAAGCCCCAGTTGGCTCTTTCAACTCGTGTCGTCATTCTTCTTTGTCAGAATTTTATTAAACTTCGGCAACCAAGTTTAAAGAGAGGAGTTGAAATAGCCAGCTGGAGTATCTGTTGCAGCTTGCAGTTTTGATTGTCTACACCCTCCAAAATAATCTGTTAATTTTAAAAATCTGTTGTCAGGGTGATTCTAAGTTTATTCTGTTATATCATAACATAGTCTATTAGCAGACAGCAGGCTTTCTGTTAAATTTAACACATCGCTTTTTTTTTGACGAGTACAAATGAGATCGACCTGGTGATATGCGTGTTTATTACGGTGCGGAAGAACCACAGCTCCTCCTTGTAGTAAAAGGTGTTGGTTCTCTTGGGTACCGGTACTTAAGATGCGTGTTTACCGACAAAGACCTGTTAAAGCTAGCACATAAAGGATCTGATAAAGCCTGAATATATAATCTACAAGCAAGAGATCTAGTAATCGGGTTTTGCTTTCATCGTCTCCAAGCCCTTGTTCAGCTTCTGCACTCTTGACGGACATCCGTACGCAGGCGGTGGGCACCGGTCACTCGAGACAAAAACCCATCACACGAGTAGAAAGTAGTTCCAGGCCCTTTTTCCCTCCAGGGATGGTGCCGTTTTTCAAAAATTCCGGAATCTGACCGAAGCTTGTGACGATATGAAGCGTCTGCGAGACAAACTAGATGCCACATCCAGGTTACGGTACACCCATTAACACGGACTATTCGCTTCCATGTGTACCGATTTTATTGTCCAGTAACAGGCATTATTTTCGAGGTCACCGATCAGACTGTACCAGTCACGAACTGGTTTTATTTTCGGCCGGCTTCTTATAGGGTGGTGCCGGCCAAACTAGAAGGCCAAACACAGTGCCTTCCCAACGAGTGCACATGGAGCTTGGATGAGTGCATCCTACATATATATGATATATGTTACAAGTTGTTACATCGCGTCTGTCTGCATCAATAAATTCTGTCGTTGCTAACAGGGTAAAGCATCCGTTCCATACCCTGGGGTTCAACACCAAATCGTGTTAATTACATTTGAAAGTTAAAACAAAACAAAACGTTTTCACACTGTCCATTTTAGAATCGCATATTTCTTGTTCAGTTTCAAACTACTTGATCAATAAGACATATATTTTGTTTACATCACGCTCAGATTTTGTCCATGGCAGGCTCTGCTAAATCTTTGTTCAGAATTAGTAGATGTTAGCTGAAACATGCAGACGACAACTTCTGACTTATAAGAAGTACCCCTAATGCATGCCACGTGTACCGGAGTCGTAGGGAGAATTACTTTCCAGCAAACTTGAATAATATTTTACATGCTCTTTCCTATACATATCTAACGGTACATTCCATATAGCCTTTATTCAAAATTGAACCATTATGTTGTTAGGTTATTGTGTGGGCAAGGGTGGAGTTGTTTTGGGAGGTTGGGGGTGGGGTGGGGTGAGGATGTATATTTTTGGAATGTTGTGAAAAGCCAATCTCATTGATGATTTTTCGCTCGTATGGTGGATGGCGGCCAGTTTGCTCCAGCTGGCTATTTCAACTCCTCTCTTTAAACTTGGTTGCCGAAGTTTAATAAAATTCTGACAAAGAAGAATGACGACACGAGTTGAAAGAGCCAACTGGGGCTTGCGGCCAGTATGTTGTGGATAAATGGACTGCAGGCTGCTACAGATGAATAGACGCCAGGCTGCAACAGATATACAGACTGGAGACTGCTACAGATGAATAGACTGCAGGCTGCTACAGATAAATAGACTCCAGGCTGTAACAGATAAATAGACTGGAGGCTGATACAGATAAATAGACTGCAGGCTGCTACAGATGAATAGACTGCAGGCTGTAACAGATATATAGACTGCAGGCTGCTACAGATAAATGGACTGCAGGCTGCTACAGATGAATAGACTGCAGGCTGCTAGAGATAAATAGACTGCAGGCTGCTATAAATAAGTAAACGACAGGCTGCCACAGATAAGTAGACGACAGGCTGCTACAGGTAGGTAGACGAAAGGTTGCTACGGATAAATAGTCTGCAGGCTGCTACAGATGAACAGACGTCAGGCTGTAACAGATAAATAGACTGCAGGCTGCTACAGATGAATAGACTGCAGGCTGCTACAGATAAATAGAATGCAGGCTGCTACAGATAAATAGACTGCAGGCTGTTACAGATAAGTAGATGACAGGCTCATACAGATATATAGACTGGAGGCCTCTACAGATATATGGACTGCAGGCTCCTACAGATAAATAGACTGCAGGCCGCTGCAGATAAATAGACTGCAAGCTGCTACAGATGAATAGACTCCAGGCTGCTACAGATGAATAGACTTCAGGCTGCTACAGATGAATAGACTGTATGCTGCAACAGATAAAAAGACTTCAGGCTGCTACA
Organism: Liolophura sinensis; assembly: GCF_032854445.1. Lineage (NCBI taxonomy): Eukaryota > Metazoa > Mollusca > Polyplacophora > Chitonida > Chitonidae > Liolophura > Liolophura sinensis. The sequence goes on along the minus strand of NC_088302.1, from coordinate 29,422,970 downwards.
AACGAATAGACTGCAGGCTCCTACAGATAAATGTACTGGCTGCTACAAATAAATACACAGCAGGCTGCTACAAATGATTAGACTGCAGGCTCTCTCAGATAGATAGACTGAAGACTTGATTTTCACGATGTTATTTCCAAAACATCAGTGCTTTAAAAAAAGCTCAAACGATATTGTGTTGGATAATGCTGTCCCAAATGGGTGAACATTTTTGTTGAGTATTTTATACATTTATCCACCGAGGAAGAGGTTTACCAAAAAAAAGTGTTACCAAAGATTCAGACATCACTTGCGGATCACGAACGGAAGGATTGCACATCAATTATTACCACATCACTGTGGACTTTTGAATAAGAAATGTTCTCCGTCTGGCTTTATTTATACTTTCTCGTAACCCACGGGTGTTTGTATATTAGGCTCGCTGTTTCTGGAAGGCGACGCGACGAAAGATGCTTCGGCTACCAGGAAATGTCGTCCACAAGGGAGAAATTCCAGGAAAAAGTTTCTTTTTAACGATCTTCATTTATTTTCAGTTTCCAGTTTATGTGCTGGTAGCTTCGCCTTAAAGAACCCTAAACACTTACAGGTACTCTTTCTGCTCATGAAAGCCTTACATGTCAGTGTTTTAACTGCTCTTTGTGGGTAATGAAGACGCATCCAAAGCCAGATGTCGTTGGTATAATATATCCGGCTCGTGAATGAAGTAGGACGCTTGTGCGGGTTCATTGTTCGTGGAGCCTTCCTTAGGCTCGTGTGGCCCTTAAGGGAGTGTATAATGTTCATTCAAGACCACTTGTCTTCCCCAGTAACCGTATATGGTGTTCACGTATATCTGTACATCACACGTGGGAAAGTTCGCCAGTATTTTGTCATAGCTGGGTGGTTTACGCAGAACTCTTTGGTTTCCTCCACCAGTAAAAGTAACCGCCTTCATATAAGTGGGTCATTTTTTATTTATTTATTTATTTGATTGGTGTTTTACGCCCTACTCATGAATATTTCACTTATACGATGGCGGCCAGCATTATGGTGGGGGACATTTTTTAGTACAGATTGAAAAAATGTATGTATTCTTCTACCATCTCCCCCTAACAAAATTGTCATATGGTAGTGACACCAGATGCTGAGATTCGAACGTCCACTTATGGTTTTCATGGGGTCATCCAGGATGAGCATCAGTTACACTTACATAATTTTATCACTACTGACATTCTGACTGTGGACCAAGAAAGCAGTCATGTCCATGGAAATTCACCCGTGCGTTTTTTTGTTTGTTTTTTTTTTTTTTGTTTTGTTTTGTATTTTTTTGTTGTTGTTGTCGTTGTTTTTGTTTTATTTGGGGGGGGGGGCGGTGGCTTTGTTTTTCTCGCATCCTATATTCTAAAAATCATTTGTGGCTCTCCTGTTCCTTCGTATATTATCTGGCTTAGAACCTAACACCACATAGTTTGGCAAATAGCTAATATAGAAGCGATAAATAACAAAATGCTGTGTTTACCGGTAACTTCATTATTTAGATCATTAAATCTTGTGCCAGGCGATGGCTTACCAAGATCATCCGTCTTGCAGAATTACCACTACAATATGTAAAGATATTCTAGTGTAGGGGGGAAAAATCCCCATTCCCGTATTAATTTTTTACGTGGACTGAACATACTTGAATATTTTGCAGATTACGTGGTTACTTTACACCCACTTATTCCTCACAGGCACATTCTACGCATAAACGATAAAATAGAATTTATACTCACTAAAGTGCATCCAACGATCTTAACTGTAAGACTTCACGTGGGCTTTGGAATCCGATACGGAATACAGTTCTGTTTATAAAGGGTATCTCTTTTGCTATCGCTTTGATCCATGTACTTTTACAGGTAACACAAGTCACGCATAGTAGTCAACGGACCGTAGTCTGGTGGTAAAAGTGATTGCCTTCAAATCGCTACACTCAAAAAATCAATTTGTTAATTTTAACAAATAGCCTGTTGTCTGTGTGATGCTAGACTGTATTCTGTTATTATAACACAATAACCAGTAAAACTATTAAAAATGTAAATATTGAACGAAAGCTCATAGCTTCTTTCACTCAACCGAGTTGTATGCCATGCTGCTTGGCTTGTCAAAGTGCTCGATACTTTTTTCGCATTTCCATGAACAGGCAGAGGGAAAACGTGACTGAAAAAGCAATGTTACTCGGATTTGTTTTATTTGTCAGCTTGTTCAGCTATATACTAAATGTTATACTGTCGTGGCGTGCTTTACTTAGCTCGTTCAACTAAAAATGAGATACCGGCTAAGCCAACGAAACGCAAAGCACAGTTATGTCTGACAGAGGAGTGTGGAGAAAAGTTAAGAATAGTTTTTAGATAATCAGTGTTTAGGAATGACAATGATAAAGTTAAAGTTTATTTATTTATTTGATTAGTGTTTAATGCCGTATTAAAGAATATTTCACTTATACGACGGCGGCCAGCATTATGGTGGTCGGAAACCGGGCACAGCCCGGGGGAAACCCACGACCATCCGCAGGTTGCTGGCAGACCTTCCCACTTACGACCGGAGAGGAAGCCAGCATGACCCGGACTGGAACTCACAGCGATCGCATTGGTGAGAGGCTCCTGGGTCATTACGCTGCGCTAGCGCGCTAACCGACTGAGTCACGGAGGCCCCAAGTTAAACACCAAGTGCGAACACCCTACAGTTAAATACATTGATGCCTCTTTGTCTATGTTTTCAGCACCAGTCAGGAACCGCTCTCTTAGCCTAACGAAGACTGTACTCTCAATCGTTATAGTAGACGTTCAGTTTATAAAGCGGTGGTGAGAATTCACTTGACAGGTCGTTGAGAACTAAACCCTCGACGAAACAGCTCATTGTGAACTTACATTAAGGTTTAGAACAAAACAGACAATGCGTAGGAAGTATGATGTTACGTGAAAGATTTTCCAGTCTATTCCCCCACATCTACTCTCTTAACGTTCACGATTGGAAAAAAAAGTACACTTGTCTCTTTCTTTCATAATACTTTTTCGCGTATCTTTAAAACATCAGTAACATGATACTGATTCGCGAGTGGACTATATGTGCTAAACCTTTTCGCATTCCTCGTGTACAGACTACATTGGATTTCTGTCGGTTGCCAACCATGCTAATAGTACCTACGTAAAGTACCACCTGATATTATCAGGGTACCAGATGGAATTCTACTTTTCCTGGCCGTCACATTTCATCAGGGCATCCATAGATTATGATAGTCCAGAATCTAATATTACTATTTCCTGTAAATCTGATTGGCGCGCCGCAGGAGACTGTGATACAGATAATGCTATTAGCTAGATCATTAGTCCTCGCACCAGATCGAGGCTACGCAAGATAATCCGTCTGTCAAGGGTATTGCCAATATTGTGTCAATATATTAGCATCTACGCACACACAAACAACATCCTTGCCATTCTACGCTTTTTTTAACACCTTGGTGTAAAAGCTTGAAAATTCTGCAACGCTATATCGGAGTCTCACACCTCTTGCAGGGGTGTAGTGTGATTAGGTTCTGCTAATCTTTCTAATCTGAGCTCACAAAGAACACCTGCTTGTCATGGCCCAAGGTGTTTTAGTTAATAGTTAAAGTTGTTACGTGTTATTGGAGACTGGAGTGTTACGTGTTATCCTAACAGGGTGTCCTTACAGGTAAAGTCCATAGAGAAGGCAGCATATGCACTCCCTCTTTGGGCATGTATAATTAGATTAGTTAACAAATTTAATTATTCTTAATTATACTGTAACAAACCCCGACAATATGGCTTCTTTGTTGGCTTGTGTGTGGAGGTTTAAGTGAAATGTGACGGTACATGTCCTGGTCTATCCTATATATGTAAGTATCAATCTTGATATTCGTATATATGTATACATATATCTAAGCACCAAGGCCGACATTTGTATACGCATACATATATCTAAGCACCAAGTCCGACATTCATATACGCATCCATATATCTAAACACCAAGTCCGACATTCATATACGCATCCATATATCTAAACACCAAGTCCGACATTCATATACGCATCCATATATCTAAACACCAAGCCCGATATTCGTGTACCTATATACCTAAGTATTAAGCTCGACATACATATACCACTCATGCAAGTAATGAAGAGGGGAGAGATGGAGTTGAGGTGGGGGGGGGGGGGGGGCGTGGGGGGAGGGAAAGGTGGATTCCAAGTTATATTCGAAGAACACATTTACAAAATAAGTCATTATACCAGTTCCCAAAGTTCTATGTAAAAAAATAACATGAGGACAGCAAATAAATCTTGTAACATGTAAGAGAAAAACAGTCATCAGTTTTCAGTGATGCAGAAAAGACAGTTGATATTCTGGACATGACATCCAATTGACCACGCATGCGCCAAACGCTTTAGGACTTTTTCTAAACTTAGAAATCTGTTCCAGACGTAACATAGTTCTCTACCAATAATTAATGTGAGATATTAATTTCTTTGTATCGTTTTCCTGTTTTCGTTATGTCTGACTATTTATTTTTTAATTTGTGTTTTGATACACTATCTTCAGACAGGAATATTGCACGACACGCTGACGCTGTTTTTAAGTGTTTAATGTTTATAACATTAAGAAAATTTTGGTTGTGGCTGAACAGGGCTGAAACTTTTCCTAACTATTAAGTATATTCACTGCAATAATCAGGTGCTTGATAAACAAGTGCTCAAAGCACACACGTGTGATAAAGAGGAAAGGTTTACAAAAGAAGTCATTAGGATAGTCATGGCTGCAATATAGGGAGGGGAACATGGCACAGTGATAAGGTGACCTATCTAAAACCACAACGCACAGGCACCAATGTGGTCGCTGTGAGCTCAAGTCCAGCTCATGCTGGCTTTCTCTCCGGCCGTAAGTGAGAAGGTCTGTCAGCAAACTGCGGATGGTCGTGGGTTTCCCCCGGGTTCTGCCCGGTTTCCGACCACCATAATGCTAGCCGCCTTCGTATAAGTGAAATATTCTTGAGTACGGCGTAAAACACCAATGAAATAAATAAATAAATAAATAAATAAATAACATAACGCACAAGATGTGTGGATTCAATCCCGGCCTGGGACAGGGAACCTACATTCGCCCACACCCCCTCTGTACTGTTCGTGTATCTGGGTGACTGTGCGCAGTCGTGGTCGCCTCTTGCGAAGCCTAACCTTTGCTGAAAACAACTTCTCTTCCAGCAAAATGGAGAGCAAATCTGCACGTCATACGTGGGAAAGTTTGTCAGTATCTTGCCGAACGTCAGTGATTTACCTCCTAGATTTACCCCATAAATCTGACCAATACCGTATAAGTAAAAAATTATTGCGTAATGCGTAAATAAGTAAGTACACTTATACAACCGATTAGAGTTATACCGCCATAGTAAGTAGATATATCACATCATATACTAAATATAACACCATGTATCGATGTTTTCTCTCCATCATAAGGAATGTCTTTAAATGTGTCTGGAAAGCGAATGACAACAATTCGCTGTCATCGTGATCAATGACAAAACTGTGCAATGTATACATTAAGCCATACAAAATGTACCCGGCTAACCCGCTGAGAACGAAGTCCTGGAAGACACAGCTGCTATTTGATCTTTGAAGATAGATACCACATAAACGTGCGCGTAGGCTGTGAGGAATTACATGTCAGGCAATTAACCTTTTTGTTCCGATCTCTCCGCCCATGTATTTTCGAGAATTTCGAGCGTGGTATAATGTACAGAGATAAAAGCAACGGAGGTGGACATTTTTGAAACATTGACATTTCGGAGCTCACCAGGATTCCCACATAGTGAATGCTACCCTCAGGATGTTACCAATTTCTTCAGTAAAGTAATACTGTGTACATTCCATGTAAATCAATCATCACTGACAGGAAATTCATTATATCTGAATTTAGGTGACATGTTACTTAGGAATATTTTATGCCAAACTTCTGCTTTTCTTTTCAGCTTGTGTAACAACTCATGCTTAGTCGCTATGCTGTCAACAGTTTTATATCGGCAAAGTAAGATTTATAATTTATGTATTTGATTGTTGCTTAACGCCATACTGAGTACGGCGTAAAACACCAATCAATTAAATAAATAACGCCATACTATGTACGACATAAAACACCTATCAGTTAAATAAATAACGCCATTCTCATAAATTTTTCACTTACCCTAAATGACCCAAAATTTCGTCCATGACTGTGCTGCTCTTTTTGCCCGAGTGATAGTCGTACTGAATTTAAACAGATGTTTTCAGGTTTGTTTGGACGGTAGGTTTCTACCCTGCTGGGAAAATGTAAGTTTCAGCCCCAAAATTAATATTTATTTGCCTCCAAAAGTGCATTTGTTGGGTTGAAATGTTAGGCCATTTAGGATATATGATGGCGGCATAAAGCATGGGTGGAAGAAACATGATTGCCAGGGGTACACCACCAACCTTGGCGTAACTACTCAGAAATGAAATCAAGAGTATATGTCCTATATATGCACACTGTATTGCTGAAAGTCAACTTGCCTTTAACGCTAGTTAGATTGCCCAGATCACAACATGTATGTGTTAGGTGTGGATTTTTTTCTTTTCACGCATTATCCAGTAAAATGAACAATGGTATAGGTTTGTTTTTTAACTGTGTGGTTCATGTTGAGGTGCTTTGTTCAAGAATATTGACCTTATGCGAAGTTTACTGACGAAATAAACACACATTCACACCTGGCTAAACTTTCTGACGTAACGTTCCGTCCCTTCTAGAGCCTGGCAAGCGGACAAAAAATGCTACGTTCGTAATGATGATATAAAAGCCCACAGGATGAAGAAGACAACCAGAACATTGAGTATGTTAGTAAATGTTCAATCACACGTAGCCGATGAAAACTAGCACCTTGTCATCCTGTTAACTTCCGGAAAGCTAATTCCAAGATCCTAACTCACACAGAGTCGTTTTGAGTAATTCTAGACCAGTGACGTCTAATAAATTGCAATTAACATCACGGCATTGTTTTTACCTAATTATGCGTATTAAAATAAGCCATGGCGTGTAAATGGGTACTATTTAAGTTTTTACATGAACAGTTAGAACATAACTCACTAAAGTAAAATTACAAGAGGCCACATTTCACCATTTACGTGTGACAACTTGCCAGCTATCACACTGACGTAGTAATTATGTTGTGCATCTTCAATTATATTAGACGACAATGCCCTCAATATTCAATATCACACAGCTTAAATAGGCAAAGGAAATCAGACGACCTTCGCACAAAGAGTGGTATTGCTTTTCATTTTAGTGGAAAGAGGTTGATACAGTATTATATCTGGACAGTCGCGGTAGCTTCAAATGACAAAGTCGTGAAAGGGTCATTACCCCTGTACATATTTAGCTGACTGCGAATGGGGAACCTTCTCCTGCACAATGACGACTCTCGCCCAAACTGAACAAACTGTTCTCTTGTAATTAAAGTGTAATACGTTACAAGTTTGCCCACAAAACGTAATCACAGTTGTAGGAATGAACAATAAACAACACAGCTCAGAACCTTATTACTTAAGGTGGGTAAGGTTCCACATGGACACAGACCCCCATTACAACTTCCGTCTTTCGGTAGGAACGATTGTAGTTCTGTGAATTTTAGGGTATAAAGTCTTTTTTTGCTCCCAGGCGTCCATTTTTGGTGCACAGGTGCATGCTTGGTATTAAAATGCAGGAAACTGTCTAAACTTTGAGGAGGTATGAGCTTTATTGATGAAAGTTTGAAATTCTGGGTGAGAGGACACAAGGTGTGAGGTAGTGATGAGGCTGCGAGTGACGTCCCCTTGGCGTTGCTAGGCACGCCTCCCAGCTGCCGGCATGGAAAGGTCCAGATTTTGACGGTCAACCTATGTCAAGATTTTTATGGCTTCTTTCTCACAAGCTGGGCCAGGTATGCACCACAGCTTATTGGCCACGGAATGTTTGGGACTGAGCTACAGCACTAGACGTTAACATTGTCGTTTATGGAAAATTAATGGGGATCCGAGGCCACATTTTCTGGTACAGATAATTTCTGCTAGAGCTGGCTGTAGTCTCTATGGTGACAGTTTTTCACATATTCCGCCAGTAAACACATGGTTATTTATCAGCGAGCCAAATGTTTTAAATTCTTCGGGTTTTAACTTGCATGGTCAGATATAGGGTTAGGCATATGCTGGGGGCCACTTTCTATGGCCAGCAACCTCAAATCCCCACAATCTCTACCAACCCTTTTTTCACACAGCCACACAGAGAATGGAATGAACGCTCACCTTCGCTTAAATCCATTACTTCAACATCACAATTTAAAAGTAAAGTAAAAGGTCTTCTCCTAGAAAATATCTGAACCCTCGTGTTTCCCATGTTCAGTTATTCTCTGAATTTTACATTTAGTATATGTAAATGAATCTGGTGAATAAAAAAGTGGAGGTGAACATTAATCTCATAAGATTAAAAAGAGTCGACGATATTTTATACGATCAAGGTTATAAGTATGGTTGGTCACCACTGTAAAGGACCATATTTTTTTTGCCGCTGTTACCATCCTCTTCTAACTGCGTGTAAACACTAAAACGTTGTTATCTGTGTAGACATAAAACGTTACTTTTTGTGTAGACATAAAAACGTACTGTTTCTGCAGACATAAAAACGTTGCTGGTTGTGTAGACACAAAGAGTTTCTGTTCGTGTACGACAGATCCCCCAAACCCACCAACAAACGGATGGTGAAAAATACCAGATTAGTCTACGCCATTGTTTTATCACAGTATTGTTACAATATTGATGAGGTTAAGATATGTGGTTAGCAAACAGCTGAATTTTCTCAAACCCACAATCAGCGATTGTCCGTTCATCATTTACCCTTTAAAAAGGCTATTAAACAGGGTTGTCTTTAAAGTTTAAAACGCTTTCCACTGGTGCCTTTCTCGTGGAACCGATAAACACGCCCGATCTAACCGCTGTATTTTCGTGCCACAGTTTTTATCTCCTCCTCCAGGGCCCTTAATTATTGCTTAACTCCAATCCTGCAGATTAGTCAAATGTCTTAGACGTTGGTTACCCTCGCCAAAATTGAAGCCATCACGTAATTATCAAATCGACGTAGTAGGAACTCACCATTTACATACTAGTGCCACTGGTAAACCAGGTGGTTTCGTACACACAGAATATATTGTTCAGAATCGCCCCAAGGCTTGAAGCATTTGTAAGACATCAACCTGGCGGCTATGTGGGGAATTGGCCGTAGACTTGTATAACAAGTCACCAAGACATGTTATATTAAAGTATGTATGTGTAAAGTATGACGAAAGAGCCTGCATAAACTGAACTACTGAAGCCGTGTGTAAGTCATTGAAATTAGAATCTTATGCGGGAACCCGAAATGCATACAATCAAGGCTTCAGCAATTATCTCCAAGCACCAAGTTCAAAAATGTATAATGAAATGATACTGCCATTTGGTTGCATAAATGTATGTAATCATACAAAGAAACCAATCAATCACATTCGACGTACATCATGCTTGGAGTTTGTGGTGTGGTTCAGCTTGGTGCATTACGATAGGAACCGGGGTGGGTGGGGATATGGGTGGGTAGCGATGTATGAGAAAAGAACTGAGTACCTTATTGTTCAGTATGTGTGAACAACGAATCTACCAGAAACAAAGTCTACAGGGCTTCAAATTCTAAAATACTTGTGAACTGTCCGGTTTTATTTCTCACTTTGCCCGACTGAATGGTATACCTGTGATATGGGGAAAAAAACATGAAAACAAAAAATGCATCTGGTGAGCTGTTTTACTTGTAGAAATTAAAAAATAACACCAAAAATTCCTAGAAAAAAAACTCACATCGCTTGTCTGCCCTTGAATGGCGCTAGTGTGCCAGATTTGAGTCACCAAACAGTGGTACTAAAGGCTTTAAACAGCGGTTTAAAGGCGCAATGTGGGTTACATTGGATTTGATCGTTTTTTGACAAGAAAACTGCTTTTGTGACCAGGAATGTTGAAACTAGTATGTACTGCTTCCGGTTTCAACCGTCATCGGGTATTTTCCCTTTCCATTCCACTTTGGAGTCCAATTTCAAACCCCATTTTAGCCTGTAAGTTGGATCAAAACACGCCTCCTCAAAATCGTTGGAGCATAATTTGAGGGCTTATTCGGAAGGAAATGGTCTCGTCGTATGGCGACTATCCATTTTTTTGTCACATGAAGGGGTCCATTGGGAAGGCATGAAACCTTATCCCATCGTAATTCTGTGTGCGATTAGCACAACTCATCGCCGCACGAAACGGCATCGCTCCACAGTGATTTCATAGACTAGGGGGACATCAAGGGCAGATAAGCGTGTTTAAAATACAAGGTTGCATAATACTCGGCGTGTTGGTCTTGAAAGAAATTCTTTGTTTACAACATCTAGCGATTTTAATTCTTTAAATCACTTCGGTTCCGAAGTTTCAGATACCTCTAGGATATACTGTATACCGGGACAGTTCACTTTTAAAAGAAAATACATATACTATATACTATATATATGATCGCTGACAGAGTCCATTACGAAAACCGCGACATTCATGCCAATCTAACCTTTGCAAAGATCGCGAAAGGCGTCGAAGGAGCGAAGGTCGCTGGGACACCGTTATAATTAAACCGGGACCTACCGCGGAGGACGCGGAAAGGCACGGATCCGTGCCCCTCGCGAGGGCGCAAGAGCACGATGGCCACCATCAGCCATCATCCATATGTATATATGCATCGATGAAGTATAAAGATCGAAAGTATCGCCTTTCTATCAATTTGAATCAATCAGGCGCGAGATATTACCATCAGCCTAGATCACAGCTGTTTCCGCTGATGTCAATCGAATGGCGAAATACATTTTAGCTCGTTGGGTACTTGTGGATTTCTCTAACATGGTATCAAATGCTATGACCTCGTTAGAATTCCAGATTAAATGATGACTTTGAGAATTGACAAACACGTCAGATAAAAAAAGGCCATGGGCATACAGGGTTGTTTCAACCGCTCTTCCCAAACATTTCGTTGTCCTTTCCGTTAATGCCTTATTCGACGCCTGTTTTTGTAGAGTTTCTCGTCTGTATTAATTTGTCAAATCGGCTTGTTGCAATTATATGGTCCTCGCTGACAAAGTGGTATAGTCTGCCTCAGTAAGGAACAGTAGTGTTCTCTCCCTAGTGTTCCTCAACCAAAACTTGAGAAGCGTTGGACAAATGAAACAATCTACATGGATTTAAAAACTTACCAAATAACTAAATACACACGGTACTGCCAGCAACACTTTACACTTAACGCTAAATTTACCAGATTTACAAAATTTTCAACATCTCGCAATTAACATAAATCTAACGTAATTTGGTGGTTTGCCTTGAGTATTCTATGTCTATGTCTATCAACCGGACGAGCTTGCCAGTACGTTTACATACATAGTCCAGAAGTGTCAGAAGTTACAAGTTCAACTTGTAACTTCTATCCTCAAACTACAAAAGGGGAATTAATTCTAGTCTGAAGTTAGAAGTTGCAACTTGTAACTTTTAACTAATGGTCTCTATAATTTCTGCACTTAAACTTGACTAAACAATCCAGACCACAGATAAAACCAACCCATAAAGTGAATTGTTGCTGCAGAGCTCGGCATGGCAATGCAAAAACACTTATCATGCCAGAATAAAAAATGGCTTTCAGAGTGATGATTTTAGTTTATGCCTTTGGCGCTTGCAATTGCCGGGGCATGCTCCTCGTTTGGTTCAGGATTGATCTGCCACGCATGTTATCAATAGTATAATGATCAACCATTTTTTATACAATTGGCGTTATCCTTAAACAACATACTCGATGGGATTTACGACTCAAAACTCCCTGTCAGTAACATTATCTGGTCCATTCAGGCGTGTTCTTTATATAATTCGCTTGCTATAGTGTCCGTTTTTTCAACTGAGATTTGGCAATAGACGGTCACCTACATCATCATTTGTCGCGAATGTTTGTCTCTTTAAATTGCGCCCTGTCACAACCTTCATCGTCAGCTGTTGGATAACACTTATATTTCATCCTGAGGACAATGCCTCAGAGAGCTCTGAATCCGTCTGAGTGTCACAAGAGCGCCCCTAGATGACAAGTACTATCGGGCGCTTCACGCTTTGACGTGATACCATAGTTCTTCGTCGGAAATTGAAAACCAAAAATAGCATTTGTTTGTTTCTCCGTCGATTGCTAAAGCCGGGAGATAAGCGCCTTCGTTTGAGAAAATACCTTATAGAGACAGACAAACCGTGCCTAGAAATCACAGTGTCACGCTGTCATGTCTTTCATGTCCACAAATTTTGTTTTCATCCATTACATCAACGCGAAGTCATTCAGACGCTCATTTAATGTCCCAAGTAAGACACACCAGAGTGTTACGTTTTAGCAGTTAACACTAAATTTATGGGGAAATGTTCGCTTTCATGAAAGAGAAACTATTCATCTTTATATAGTGAAATAACGAATTCATACAAAGTGCTTTGTGAAGCTTATACGACGTATTTAGCTCAGTTCACATGGCGCCATTTGTCTCAGTAAATTTTCACCATTTTGTAGTGTATTCCAAAAGTTGATACGACAGATTCCATTGTACCTCAAATGAACTTAAGCGTCATCATAAACAGTGTCACCTTTGGTCATAGCTTGTATGATACGAAATGAACACGAAAACATGACAACTTTAGATAAGTTTTGCCAAGACGCTTTATCGAACAGAATCAATAAAAATATGACTTAATTGTATTAGCTACACATTGTTTAATAGAAGAAAAAATAAATCCATGAAGAGTAAAATCAAAGCAGCGACGACAGTATAACAGTTGGCGAATGGTTACACTGGCCTCTTGTCAGTTTACCTCAGTTGGAGCTTTATTCTAGCGGTTTAGGTAAATGCCTAAATAGTCGCAGCTTTTACGTCTTCTAGCACAATGGCTTAAACTGAATTAGGTAAAAAAAAATTGCAGTTATGTTAAGTTCAATTTGTTAGAGGTCACAGGTGAAGGATTACTCAGCATGTTGTGTTGTAACATTTATTGTGATGACAACCCAATGACTCTGGTTAACGATAAAGCTGACGGTTGAAGATGACTGAAATACGTTTATTCGGCGCAATTGCACAGGCATTCGTATTCCGTGTTGACTTTTTTCCGTATTGGATGACACAAAACAAAAGTGTTACCTGTCACCAAATAGACCTGATGTCCGGATACAGCCATAACCAAATTCACACGCTTGACACAACTCTATACTACTTTTGCTCCAACCCCGAGAAAAAACATTGCCAGCTAGCTTTTGGTCACTGGTTTGAAAAAAAGGGTGCCTCCATGACCGAGGTGGGGGGGAGGTGTCACCATGCAATGCGGTCTCTGGGAGTTCAAGTTCAGCCCAGTTCAGCCCATGCTGGCTTCCTCTCTGGCCGTACATTGGAAGGTCTATCATCACCTTGCGGATGGTCGTGGGATTCCTCCGGGCTCTGCCCGGTTTCCTCCCACCATAATGCTGGCCCGTGTCGTATATGTGTAATATTTATGAGTACGGCGTAAAACACAAATAAAGTTAAAAAAAAAAAAAAGATCAAAACATTATCAACTCATTTTGCCCTCTCTCGACAGTCGGTCGACTTTCCAACCAAAAAGAATGACCGGCTCACAGAGACAGATGACCGTATATCCATAATCGGATCTTTAATAGAAACCTCACACATACCAGATATGGTATAGGGAATACTGTTAGTAACTCAGTTGTAACAAAAATCAAACCGTTATAACATGCTCAGTTAAATGTTGTTGTCAGTTTACGCCGGGCCGTGGTTTTTCCCATCATAATGCTGGCTCCTGTCTTTCAAGTGAAATAATCTTGAGTAAGGCGTAAACCAATCAAATAAATAAAATAGACAAAGCATAGCATGATCAACTGTTCGTAACTCACAGTCTTAAAGGAAAAAACCTCTAAATATCGAAGTAGGCATCACTAAGTAGACCATTTAAAATTATGCATAAATATACTTTCATTTACTTCTTTAGATTTTTGTGAAAAGGGTTAAAGGCGCTCAAACGTTTGACCTCTAAGACGGGGTTTATGGACCATACTATCAGTGGTTAGGAACTTTGACATCACAGGAAGTTTTTTGAACTCCAATCACGACACAGGAAGTTGGAATTACTCTTTTTACCCATGAGTGAAAGATTACTGAAATAATGTCCTCAAATATTCTTTCCTTCTGGTGAACATCAGTGAAAAGGTGAAGTGACGTCAGAGTTCCTAGATACCGCCATTATGCCTCATAAAGCCCAACATAGTTTTCAAATATTTGAATGCCTTTCAACACTCTCAAAAAATCTAAAAAAAATAAATGAATGTATTTTTACTCATAATTTATGCTGTCTTTATGCTGATCCTTATTTCATTGTTTAGCTCTGCTTCACTTTCACAAATCTTAAGAACACACTGGTCGTAACTCACAGTCGAAATAAAATGGAGCAGGATGCATTGTACGTTATATTTATTCCACCGAGGCCAACTAGACTGTTCTTAATCTGCACGTTTTGGTTCCACAGCAGTTTAACCTAAAACAATTTTCTTTTCCATATGCATGATTTTAACACCAAGGCGGAGACGCGCTTCTACCAAACCAGCATATCACGGAGAACAATGCCGTATGGCTCTCATTATTTTCGTTAAGGTAATGAATATTTTATTTATAATATTCAAGGCTTTTTTGGGGCTTAAATGAAAATACTTCATTTTGAGTTATTCTAGAACAGTGGCGTCTAATATATTGCAACCGGCACCACTGCATATTTTCCCCCTAATTCTGCTTAAGTCATGGTGCAATGGAGCGTGTAAGTTTGCTCATATTTAAGCATTTATACGAACAGTTAGAATACCACCCTAACTGAGGCAAATTAACAACAATCCGTACTTCCCCAGTTTACATGCATTTGCTGACTATCACACCGTCGTCGTTGCTCTGAATTTACGCTCCATACTGTAGTCTTTCTACATTTAGGGCTTCAAATATCATTGATAACTAATATTACTGAATAAGTTGAACATAAACCAATATTATTGAAGTAATATAGGTATACGATTGAGATTTATACGATGAAATCAGTTCATCACAGAACTGGCAATGTGAGTTTTTTTGACAAAATCAACACGTGTCTATGAACCTGTGGGGATGCTACATTTTATAAATATATTATCTGCACGTTTCAAACCTCATATTTATTAGAAGAACTTTTGTACTTAATAAAAGAATCCTGAGAAAGCTCAGTGGTATATATTATTTACGGATTTTTCTCTAAGGAATATGCCAAAGAACTTTAATATTAAGCCAAATGTTATTTGCAAGAGTAGGACTTTTCCCTAAATTTCGTATTTTTGTTAGGAAATGTCTAGGGGAACCTTTTGATGCCATGTGCATCACATTAATGTTTACCTGGTTCTGCACCCTTTCCTCCCGCCATAATGTTGGTCATGTAAGTGAATTATTCTCCAGTAAGGCGTAAAACACCAATCAAGGAAATTTTAAAAATATTAAGTCGGTAAAAATTCAAACGTTGATGAACTGAAACATAAAGTGTATATTGTATAGGGATTTATCTAACTTAAAACCATTCCAATTCAATTTAATGAGTTACGGTGCGAACCGAATAACGCGTCATAAAATGATGCCATTTGTTCATATTTTTCGTAAAGATAATGTTTTAAACCAGATATTAAAAAAGCAAATACGAAAACAATTTGCTATGATATTTTTTTGCTAACATATGAGGTCTACGGTTTCACTCGTCACGTGCATTAATGTTGTTAATGGTGGTTTAATTGTGATGAAAGTCAGAGATTGCCACAAACACAAATCGTTGTTTTTAGAGGTTTGGCTTTTTCACTGTCTGGCATGTATTAGTTTTACCTCATACTGATAGCAGTTGTGGAATTTAAATTTTTGTGCTGACAGTTTTTGTTCATCCTTTTGAAGGTTTAACATACGAGTGAGTGAGTGAGTGCTTGGGGTTTAACTTCGTACTCAACAATTTTTCAGTCATATGACGACGAAGGGATCCTTAGGGTGCATGTAATGTGCCTCTGTTGCAGCCGGATTTCTACCGCTTTTATCCAGTGCTGCTTCACTGAGACGACTTACCGAAGGCAAGTAAGCCGCTCCGCCCGAGCCATTATACTGATACGGGTCAACCAGTCGTTGCATTATCCTTTTCATGCTGAATGTCAAGCGAGGAAGTTACAACTTCCTCTTTTAAAGTCTTAGGTGTGACTCGATCAAGGATTGATCCTGGATCTACCGGTCCCGAAGCGGACTTAACATACAAACTGTATTTATTGTATATATAAACCATACCACATGCGTGGTTCTCCGTCTGGACAACTCTCACGTAGACTATTCATGGGGAGGTTTTATGAGACCTTTTACCATAAACCGTTTTGCAGAGGATACTTATAATAATGGATTATACATGCAGCTATCAGGCTTCAACTTAGCTTAGGTCCCTCGGTTGTATTTACGCAGTATTTCCCAGGAACTATAAAGAAGTTATACGAGTTTGTCATGACTGGTATATTGGCGCTAGGTGCACACATTGAAAGAAGGCTAAGTTGAACACTTTGACAATGTTGAATACAACTCTTTAACACGCCCGTGTCTTTGCTATTACTGTGGCATGTCTTGTCTGCATAGCCCAGGCGTAGGTCCTGTAACCAGCGTTCACAGAGATACCATTAATCACAATATTCGATGTGATGCTGACCTCCTTCTGAGTACAAAATTTAGTTAGGCCATTAGCGTAACGTGTTGTCGTGGCCTGTTGTTTGCGTTAATACCTCTCCGCCCAAGACGTGGGCATCGTCGATGTATTGTTTGGAAAAGAATGAGCGAGCAGACCCGGCTCTGTGAACGGATTTGGTACAAACAATGTCAGTTAACAGAATGAACTAAACATGCACAACACCAGGTCTTACGCTAAAATACATGAATCTGCGATAACACGACTGGATATAAAATGTCCCAGAAGAAACCCAAACGGAAATTTCGCTAAAGCTAGTCACTGATACGGTAAAGAAGACTGAGGTACTTTCTTCTTGATTCGACTGGGTGATCTTGTATAAATCTATTACAATGAAGCATTTAGAACAGGACTCGAGCCCCTGTCCTGTATAGCGAGACTTGGCGATTTCCGACACCTCGATTCCGACTAACGCATTATAGAAAGGGCAAGCTTAAGTGCATTGACCTTCTCCTGGTTTCAGGCATCTAATGTTCACATGGTCATGAAGTGTATGGAACATTGTTATATAAGTATCTGAAGCAATGTTACATGGCACACATTATAGCCCATATATAGCTTAATTCCAGTCATGAGTTCCACAGAGAGTCTCCCAGAATAAATAAGGCTAACAGACAAGTACCTATGTATGTCCATGTACCTATATGCAAATGGTAGTCTTCGCAGTTGATGATAACAGTAAGTTATTCATGTCAAGTTTCGTGCCGTAATTAAGAGTTATGTAAACAACACTTGCCCTACAACCCCCCCCCCCCCCCCCAAACTCCGGACCCCCACCCCGATCCTCCCCCTCAATACAACGTTGTGATGGAGGTATGGTGGGGAGGTCCGTAGAGCCGATACCACAGGGGTTTAGATGAATATTAATAATAAAGCAGTTTCTCGCTAGTTTATAGACGCATAAATCCACGATTATTTCCATGGACCTGCTGTGAACATGGCTTTACACTCATCTGGAATCTCGATGGTGTAATAACCTAATAACTCGCGAAATGAACGGCGATTCCTTTCTTCAGTGATGCTACCAAATAACTAGTCTAAATACCACGGACGGAATGCATATGGACTGTCTGACTGCCTTTTATCTCTAGACATTGACACGATCAACGGATCTGGAATCTCCTGCAACTATATTTAAAACATTTCTAAGGGCCTGATATTTTGAAGAGAAGAAGGCGCAGAAGGTGAAGATGAGCTTCGAAACTTGGACTGCAATGCGCTGTTTTCCACTCCAACAATACAATCATACCGTCATCTATCACACCTGTTTATAATGTTTTCCATAATTAGCGTGCTTGTTCTTGAGCCCAGACTACAGACATGCGCACAATAGTGTTTTCCTCGTTGTACAAGACTAAATATATTGTGGATGCAGGAGAAAGACGCTGTATGTATTGTTGCTGTCTGTCTACTTTAGAGGAACATTTATGTTCATCTCATTAAAACTACATCCACACCACAGAACCAGTTTTACCATGTTAAAGCGGAAATAATTTCCTTTCGAATAATATCACTTAGGCATCGTAAAAACTGGTTGTTTGGTTATATCTATACTTACAGACCTTTGTCACACCCGGATACGATCGTGATAATGAATGTTCTCATGTTATATGTACAGTGTGAATTTAAGACCAATAGACCTATTAAAGAGGAGGGAAAGATGGAAGATGATTAAGATCTATTACTCAGATAAAGCTTCGCTCAGTCTTAA
Source organism: Liolophura sinensis (assembly GCF_032854445.1). Classification (NCBI taxonomy): domain Eukaryota; kingdom Metazoa; phylum Mollusca; class Polyplacophora; order Chitonida; family Chitonidae; genus Liolophura; species Liolophura sinensis. Next base: position 29,404,377 of record NC_088302.1, on the reverse strand, counting down.
ACTCTGATTTATAGTTAACTGTTTGTATTTGTGACCACTATGCACTTAGATGCCAGCGCCCGATTTAAGTAAAGCTAATCTCCTGTCCATATATTGTGGCATACATGATTTTGATGGTAGGAACTCATACAAGCACGAAATGTTTTGATGGTAGGAACTCATATAAGCACGAAACGTTTTGATGGTAGGAACTAATACAAGTACCAAACGCTTTGATGGTAGGAACTCATACAAGTACCAAACGCTTTGATGGTACTAACTAATACAAGCACGAAACGTTTTGATGGTAGGAACTCATACAAGCACGAAACGCTTTGATGGTAGGAACTCATACAAGTAAGAAACGCTTTGATGGTAGGAACTCATACAAGTACCAAACGCTTTGATGGTAGGAACTCATACAAGTACCAAACGTTTAGATGGTAGGAACTAATACAAGCACGAAACGTTTTGATTGTAGGAACTTATACAAGCACGAAACGTTTTGATGGTAGGAACTCATACAAGTAACAAACGCTTTGATGGTAGGAATTCATGCAGGAGCTTATAGATACACCAAACATTTTGATGCTAGGAGCTTATAGATACACCAAACATTTTAATGGTAGGAGCTTATAGATACACCAAACATTTTGATGCTAGGAGCTTATAGATACACCAAACATTTTGATGGTAGGAGCTTATAGATACACCAAACATTTTGATGGTAGGAGCTTATAGATACACCAAACATTTTGATGGTAGGACCTTATAGATACATCAAATATTTTGATGGTAAGAGCTTATAGATACACCAAACATTTTCACGAATGTTATGCGGTCATCAACGTCATTTTATAACTTTACGCTGCCTTCGGATCACCGCATAATGCACCATCAAATTAACGTGATGTCATCATAATGGCAAGCATTGCTTTCGCTGCAGCCAGCATTCATCAGCACATAAGCAACACGATATCATGCAACAACACGATAGCATGTAACTATGTCACTATTATCACAAGTTAACACAACACATAACATAGCTGTATCTCATTGTCCTCGCTTGCGCTCGAACAATACTTGTGCAAAGGGTGTTGAATTCTTTTAGCCATATCTGCAAGATTTACATCCACAGTAATTGTAATCATACATTTTCCTTGCGTAAAGATTCTATGAGAGATATACGTGAATCCGCCCTCTTCAGCAAGCCAGAACAAACGATACTGTAATATCGAGAACAAAGCCATCAACTTTGATACGATCCACAATTGTTCTATACCAGAGTTGATAAATTCATAATTATATTGGAATGTTTATTAATATTCTTATTGTCATATTTCATGATTTCCACGGTTTGGCTGCCAAAGGAATACAATACATGGGTGCTGGGATAACGCGCTTGTCCGCCAGGGGGCATCAATTATGTAGCCAGTAATGACTTATTCATGGATCGGTAAGCGATCGACTCCTCCTGGAGCTCAGCGCGGGGTCTGCAGTCCTCCAGCCTCCCTGTACTTACGCCTCCCGGTAGTGTGGGTCCGTCCCTTGCCACCCAGTCTTGGCGACCACCAGAATGGTAGATAGGTCAGTACGACTGGTACATATAGCCGCGCGCACACTCCGCGAGTTGTAGTCGGCCTGATCAGGTGAATGTCTTTACATCGTGCCAAGACAGAAGTAGCTGAATATACCAAACCTTGTCCTTGTACCGGCCCTGCTGACTCTTGATCGATAGTGTACTTTCGCGCAGCCGTGAATGGGCGCCCCCTTTTCGGTTACCGATACCCCTGAACATAACGGTACTGATGCTATCAAATGATAGCGCTAACGAGCCCACCACCGTCCGCTGCAGTCACTGACACGCCAGCCCGGCTGGATTTGTCACTTGGCAATGGTGCGCTCTCTTACCGCCGTGGACTGTTTTTAATCGTTTAACTATATCTATACATATAACTACAATGGCTTGTGAGTGTGTGAGTAGTATTAAAAGGTAGCTTCAGCGGGAATCACGGAGAACTCACATACCCATGGAGGCGAAGATTGATCCGAACAGGCAGTAAGCCGCTCATTGAGAGACACATGCCCTAGGACAGCCGACTGGGTAAGATGGAAAGGTTCCTCTGAACAACTCCTTGCTACTCGTCTGGAACTGCTCCAATCGCTCGCCAATATACTAATTACCCGTCTGAAGCCCGACCAGAAAACCTTGGAGATGTTATTTTGAAAACAATCCGGTGATTATCAGTGATGCAATCGGCGCGGCATGAGACTGTCGTAGGAGATGTGGACGACCGGGTATAGACTGCAACTGGATTGTCCCGCGGGCTACTTGTGAGCGCTGCCACAGAGGGTTTCCGCGATCATATTGCCTCATGTTACAACAGCCTAGGGTCTACTAGCCTTCTCTTTACCTCACCTCTGAGAACACAGCTGATGACACGAGACATCAAACCCTTTTGATTCCGTCGGGTGGCTTTATCGTTCAGGGCACCCAATATTGTTTGAAGACCTCACGAACACTTTAAGCTTACCTGACGGACACCTAGCAACCCTGTGACCTTATGGAAGTACCACATGGGTTCCGGACCACGGTGACGTGTCTATATGAGGAGTTACCCTGAGATGTACCATAATACTGAGGAGCATGTGTGCCGCTGTTGTATGTGTTCACGGTAAGTCCATTCTTACATAACAATTTCTGTCCTCGTTTCCTACATGAATAGACATTATACAACTATTTCTTTGCACCTAATATTGTAGGTGGAAGGCATCACAAAACTGCCAATAAGCGGATGATCATTCTTGTCATTTTCATGTGAATAAATTCTTGATACTTAATGATCGGCATATATGCACCACAGAGCCTTACTTTGACTTCGTTTCGAAACTTATAAAGTACTGTATTACATGATACAGTCAGGCGTCATTTATATTAATGGTTAAATCTTAGCAACATCATTCTCCTTTATTGCCGACAGAGTAATCTATGACAAATAGATGAAACTTTCGATGTCTTGAAAGTCATTCAGACTGACTTTTCCCCGTTGCATAACTTTGGAAATATCAGAATGCACAAAGTACCGGAAGGATGTATAATGAGCAATATTTCTTTGTTGATGTTCCATGATCTTAAATCAAAGTGTTTTTCACTTATCCAAACATGAGATCATCAAGCACTATGACCTAGTTTGCATGTACAGAACCCCAAACAGCATTCGCCTAAAGTTCAAACACTGTGTATATATGTCAAAGGGTGTAGCATTATGTAACACGCTCTATCATTTCACACTTCCAACGGTAATATATGATATGAAATAATAATGAAACAGAAGGTAATATTCTAAAGCGGTTCAGTGAGTTATGAGACTTCATTATCTCCCTAAAAATAGACTATGTGTCTTGTTTTATTTGTAAAACTGTCATTGACATTGTTGAACGGTCGCTAAATAACAAAAAGCTGTGCTCCTAAATTCCATCGGGCACAACCAGATGCCAAGAAGAGTTTGACTCAGTAGGGCTTGGTGGCAGTCTGAAGTAGCCTGTTGAATAACACGGATTAAACTGTATGATTGCAGTTCAGGAAGAGAGAAAAAGCGCCCCGGCAAGCTGTAGAGGTCAACGGAAATAAGGTGGCGCCTTCGGATGAATCCAGCTCTTTGTTTGCTCCACAAAATTCTGACATGGAGCCAGTTAGAGATATTCATCCAGTAATGCTGACATAGCTTTCTTTGTCCGTTCTGTTCATTATAACCGAGAGATAGGATAATGAACTAGGAGTTGTACAGGCATATGCAAATGACGATATCTAGTTTGTCGGACTGTGCCATGCCAATTAGCTCATTACAAATCGTCACGTAATTGGTTTTACGTTTATATTGCACTATCAAAGGTTACTTTTCACGAATTTATTTAAGTGGGTAAAACCGTGTTTGTTCCAGAAAGAATATATATGTGAGGAAGAAGTGGCCAGCCATGATGGTCGTGTCGTAAACTAGTTTTACTGAAGTCACAGTCACCAGTCACGCAATCTGGTGTTGCTTGTGGAAATCTTTGTTATAGCATGTGTCCTTGTGAAAGTCAAAAGATATTTTCCAATGAAGATGTAGCAACCTGTTTAGCAGGTTGTCTAAAAACGTTTGATCGCCATATTATATTACGTTACGAAGTGCATCCACTTTCATGTCCTTAAGGCATCTATGTCATGCATTCCTGCGAAGCAATGAAGGAGATGACAAACACGACACATGGCGATAGAATCTATAAGCATATGTACATTATTATAGGTGTGATAATATGAACGATCAAACAAACGCGCGACTGAAGTTCATCTATTACATTTGATCCGAATCTTAAGTTTCTTGATTTGAATCTAATCTGGAAGCCATACCTGGTCATATGCCACTCTTTTTAATGTAAATGCTTCTCTTGACGAATGCCATCCTACTTATATTTATGTATTTGATTTGTTTGGTATTTGCTGATTTAGCACCATACTGAAGAAGCTTTCACTTACACGTATGTGATGGTGCACAGTTCATGGTTGGAGGAAACCGGAGGGCCCAGAGCAAACCATCCGACGAATTTGGGCAGCTTATAGTCTCAAATGCCAGAAAGAATAATGAGAGTGAACGAATTTGTTGAACAGATTCTCTCTCAAAGCCCTGAACTAAAACCCCGCACCATGTGTACCTCTTGTTGGAGTGCTTACCACAGGACATTTCAAGGTCATATTTGGATACCAAGGTCATATTCTAAATAGAAGAGAATAACTTGTTAAGCGTTTCGCAGGCGGGTCATGTTCCCGACTATGACAGTAGCACGAACAAGATGGGCAATCGCGCGACAGGGTTAACAATGCCTCTACTTGCTCGACTGAAGTGTTCCATACCGCGTAACCGTCTCTACCCTTCTCAGGCTTCCACTAAAATGAAATTCTCCTTCTCTCTCTAGAGTCTCTGCCTATCCGCTTATCTTGACCTATTACCAATTCTATGTTCTTATGGTCGATACCTAGGTTCTTACAATGGGCCCATCGTCAGCCGTGAACGTTTAGCAAAAGTGTCCGATTGGACTTCACAGCAGCCGCGGGAAATCGCCTGGGCACTCGATACTGCAGCAGCAGGTATACGTGCACCGTGACCTTTTGATCAGCGGAATCTATACAGTAACTCAATGGTGGCAATGCAATTTTCCGCTATCTAGTTTTCCGATTTTTCACCAAACTATCAACCACTAGCTTAATGCTCCTGGTATTTAAGACTGTTATCGGAAAACACTGCAATTGCTCTTAAAGACTTAAATCTGTGATTTATTTCTGCTCCCTTAGAGCACGACAGTTGTACACCTTTCTTGGAGACATAATCGAGACACATAATGAAGACATAATCGACGTAGACTGGACTGAACTGGCACCAGCTACTAGCTATTCGGTGTGTATACGCCATGCCAGTGTACGGGTGTAATTATGCATTGACTGATAATTTGTCTCTCGTCGCGCTTTACTACGCAGTTTGGTAAACAGTTTTTGTCCTGGACAATGAATTAAACATCAGGATGAAATTTTACAGCTTTGCTTCTAAACATTAATGGTTTTGATTTATTTGTTACCTCCAGCATACGTACTCATACGATCATTTCCTTGCTAATGATTTAAGTGTGTTAATGCCAGTTTAAGTGCAAAATTCTTCCGTGATTTGGTGAACGACAATATATTTCCAAATGGCACGTGTAAAATGCACGGCAGCAGGATCTTGACGTCATTTCTTGACGTCAAACGTTCTTGTCCTAACTATTCATGATGACGTCACATTAAAGACTGTTTGACGTTACATTAGAAACTGATACATTGCAACGGTGCTAAACGTTACGCTACAATCCATTCCTGACGAAAAAATGGTTTGAGGCTCTACTTCACACTGGCACCACCTCACGAGATTTAATAATATGCCGCCTCCCCGTTAAATCTGAATGGCCCACGTCAAATTTTAGCCTCTTTTGTTCTTGTTCATTTCCGGTACATGTTTTAACGTGTTGTTTACCGCCAAGCAATCTGGAAGTAAGCCAGGCAAAAAATCTAATTCTGATCAAAAAAGTGCTTTATCATTCGGTTAAGTAAACATGACACAATAACATTGTGTGTGCGTCATTTCATTCGTGAAGGCATTTATGGATGCATCAAAATAAAAAGAAAGAATGAATGAGTATGGCTTATCGCCACGCCGGCAATGTTAAAAGATATTCTGCTCTCTGTTATTATACGGTTGCAATGCAATGTTTCCAGAAACATTAAAAAGAATAGCACAGGCGATGGCAAGTTTTGTGGAGAGGGGGCCAAGTAATTTTGTTCCAAAGCGAAAATCAGCGTCTACAAGTTACTTGTTATATGGTGTGGTATTTATTAGCCCGCCACCGGTACCAAGGGAAGTTGGAAATAAAACCTGCTCCAGGTAACTCCTTATGAGACATCTCGCCTTAGAAAATGAGGAGTGGACTAGTATCCTAACAGACAAAGGAGTAGGTACACGGGTTATAGGGGGTTGCTCGCTGATAGGTTGATCGAAAATCGCGTCGAAAAATCGGCTTACGCCACTGTCTTTTTATCTCGTTGTCAAAGACGTTACTTGTCATTACGAATTCATGAACATTCAGGGACGATGTCAGGTTGAGTTACAGCTGACACTGTAATTTAATTTGATAATTGTGTTGCCAAGGCCGCTTTGCTCAAGTCTGTCTCAAGATTAAGTGTAACAGACCTGGCTTAAATTTTTGGCCCTACCCTTAACTGATGCTGTGTCAAAACTGGGGTACATTAGGTATCCAAAGCAAAATGCAACCGTTAAGTCCAACATTCGTATACCACCCGTAAACCATAAACTGTTGTTCCATGTCGGTAATGATGACCGACAACACGTACAGCACATCATACAATACAGTTGGCGTATAGCGTGCTATTGACCCAAACCATCATGATATACTGATGTTCAGATATTTTGAACAGAAATCAATATGGTTAAAAAACATAGGCTTTGGATTCCAGAGTAAAGTAATTTCGTTTGGCGTTGGTAGATACAATAATTTGGCAACAGCGCGCACTGTAGCTTCTAGTCTGCGGAACACGGTAAACCGATCGTATCGAGATACAGGCGTCCTTATGTGGAAAGTTTTAAACGATACTAATCGGTAGCACATGGTGCAAATGTAGTCCACCATCTTGTAAAACTTTGACGTCAAAGAGCATTGATCCCGGGCTTGCTAAAGCTGGTTTGTCTGTGCAGTACCTGTGTATTTGGAACACCCTGACGTGTGAAAGTTCGGGTGGAAAGGACAAGAACCCATGACTGTGTAGCCAGAGATTGTGTACATGTTGTCCTTCGTATCAGCTGTCATCAATTTGCATCCAGAGCAAGTCATGTATGCTGAGGCATTACTGACCAGCTTGGCCTGACCGGACGCTGGCTGGACAAACCACTGCCGGACATGATTAGTTGAAAAGACGGAGTAGTTAAACTTGGGTCATCTTCAGTGCCTGGGGATTTGGACGCTAATGGTGTTCTATTTTTTTCTGTGCCACAAGCCGCGTGCTGGTTCCAGTACCCGACTAAAGCTAATGATTATTCATGCCTATGCTCGATTTGCCCGCGATAAGAGGATCGCTCCAGACAAAGCTGGGTCCAAGCTGCTCGACTCAGCCAGAAATCTCTGATAGCCTCCAATATTCCACCTAAAGTTACCTATAGGGGTGTCAGTTATAGATGTCTACATAAGTTTGTAAAGAAAACACAAAACGGTTTTATTAAAAGGAACACATGACATAGACCTCAAAGAATCTGTACATTGATTGGGTTGTACCGGTCAGAGTGCAGGCAATCAATGAAGTTGCTTTTGTGATTGTCTTTTCACGTCGCTAAGTAAGTAAATTGTACTTCTTTTAGGTAAAAGAGATGACTAAGTTAAAGTCAAATTATACTAGTGAAGCAAACCTGAAAATAATGTAGTTGACACACCTTTACTTCGAATAGTATTCATTCCACAGATAAGGGAAGTATACATTTGCAATAATTTTATTATCGCCTAATTTGCATAAGCATTTTTTTTAATAATGGACACTGCGTTTTCTTCGGTCCTCCTCAATACACCCGATAATTGTCATGTCAATGGGATGAAGAATTATGGAGCAAATCCAATTCAGACATACATACAGGGGATCCTTTCTTTATTGCTATATGACGCATGTACAGTTAACTGTTTAATTCACGGAAACTGCGATAAAATCGACAGAAATGAAACAGGCTTGTTACAGGCGTTTCATTTGACTAACATTTTTGACTTTACTGATTATTATAGAAACTATGAAATGTCCGAACCCTAGAACCTTCCATTTAAGGTTAAATCTAGGTGTCGTAACAGGCATTCGAATACCAATCTTCAGCAATAATCGCAAGATCAATTTCCAAACTAACGTTCAACAGAGTACCCTCAACAACAAAGACAGCTATAAATTAAGATGGATTGATGTGCCCAGATGTATCACCATATATACATCCTCTAGCCCCGAATTAAGCAGAAGTAGTCACCATATATACAGGCCCTAGCCCCGAATTAAGCAGAAGTAGTCACCATATATACATCCTCTAGCCCCGGATTAAGCAGAAGTAGTCACCGTATATACATCCCCTAGCCCCGGATTAAGCAGAAGTAGTCACCATATATATATCCTCTAGCCCCAGATTAAGCACAAGTAGTCACCGTATATACATCCTCTAGCCCCGGATTAAGCAGAAGTAGTCACCATATATACATCCTCTAGCCCCGGATTAAGCAGAAGTAGTCACCGTATATACATCCCCTGTCCTCGGATTAAGCAGAAGTAGTCACCATATATACATCCCCTGTCCTCGGATTAAGCAGAAGTAGTCACCATATATACATCCCCTAGCCCTGGATTAAGCAGAAGTAGTCACCATATATACATCCCCTAGTCCTGGATTAAGCAGAAGTAGCCAACATATATACAGCCATAGCCCCGAATTAGGCAGACGCACATGCCACGTCTTTCCGACATTATGTTTCTTCTTTTGGACCACTAACTTTCGGTCATATGAGATTTGTTCTTATGACGCTATCTTTTACAAAGAACGCTTCGGTGACCTAATGGTCATAGCGTCCGCCTCGAAGTCGGAAGACCCGTGGTCAAACCTGGGCCAGGTCATACCAAAGACTTTAAAAATCGTACTTGATGTTGCCTCGCTTGGTTAGAGCGAGGGAACGGGACTGGTTGGATCGGTGTCAGTATAATGTTACCGGATGGGTGTCATATCCGGTGTCTTTGGCATTATATTTCTCTTATTTATTTATTTATTTATTTGATTGGTGTTTTACGCCGAACTCAAGAATATTATTTCTCTTATATATAAGGACATGAGTGTGTGAGGCTACGAAAGAGGTTGACATAGATCACCACAATCAATAAAGAAAACATCATTCGATATAGTAGGAATATACTCCATAATCAATTTCACTGTAGGGAGCTGTTTTCTGGTATGTGCACAGCACAAAGAAAACACATGCCAAAATATGACAAAGATTGTGTTTAACCAGTTTAAGTGTACAGTTGACACTGATTCATTCCCACTGGATATAAGCGAAATCTATACGCTGTCATCGACAATATGTTTTATGATATTTAAGTAATATTTCAGAAACACGTTCTCAAGCTCACTCTCGATCGAGTATTAATTTATGACATTTTTGTCAAAACCGCGAGACCATTCAGGAGAGCAGAAATTAGTGTCGAAACCGGTTTAATGTATTGCAGTTACTTATGGAAGGTATGCTTAAAAACAATTCTAATTTTGACTTAAGTCAAAATTTGAAATCTGATTAAAACGGATATATTTGGAGTATATTTGGCCCACTCAGAGTTACAATTGGGAACATCCAATAAGTGTTATGTTAAAATAAATGTATTAAAATCTGAACTTTTTATGGTGTCACTTAAGCAACATTGTAGTTTTAAATGTACCGCCTTTGTACATTGTAACAACCGGAAAGTTGTAATATTGTTGAACATTCTGTACTTCACTCAACAATTCGAGAACAGACTATAATATTTTACGCCTCTAAAGTTCAATATTGCACCCATGTATTTATGCTTCAGGCTTGCTCGATATTTTTAATAAAATACAGCCCCTAATTCTGCTTGCCTACATGTGACATTGCCGGTTGATTTGTCAATGCAGACTAGCTCTTAGTTGCTGGCGTTCTACAATCGAATTCCGAACTAGCTGGTTGAGCTATTTCAGATGTGTACGAAAGGCAAAGTTTTTTATGGGCTCACCCCTTCTTCCTCCTCCCGCGAAGCTGAAGAAATATCTGCCTTTATAAGTAACGTAAGGAACTCTAAGAAACAAGCCAATCTTGATAGCTATTCGATCGTTGTTGTTTTAATTAACCTTAAAAAATAGAGAAAATAATCCAATACCTGCCTAAATATGTTACTTCGGAATCTTGACAGCCATACCACTGGTGTGAATGTTGTTGCAATAATTAGCCTGCGAAAGAAAATAGCGACATCTGACATACTGGAATCATTTACAACTTAGACGTTGTTGCCAAAGATGGGTAATTCCTGTCGCAACAGTCGTTCTAATTGTCCATCACACATCTTTCCCCTGGCTGGGGATTCATTGTAAGTCATTGTTAATTAAACACTGTCTTGGTACTATCATTTTCTCTATAGCCACAATTACGCCTAGGGGGACTCCAGATTAAGCATACCTTGCTCTGAAATAGTCAATACTGAGCTAAAAATGCAACAGTGAAATCACATCTGTGTACAAAATATAGTAGCCTTAAGAAATGGCCAGAGCGTATATTAATCACCATCTACAACATTTTTGCATCTTTTTACTTTCTTTGAAAATGTAGACATGCAGCTAAACATGAAATGTTTAATTGAAATATAATAAACAGTGGCTTGTGTTCACCTCGTTGGAGAAAGGCCTTACATTCTGATTTGTGAAACTTGAATAAAAGACATGCAGCAGTACATATATATCCTAACCAAATTTGCTTTCGTTTCCATTCCTATGTTTCCTGTTTGACATTGTGCTGTACATTGTCACATAAATACTGTTATGTTTCTCTGTAATATACAACAATATACAGAAATGAAAGAACGTATCACCACGTCCATAAAGCTGTTTTAGTTAGCCATAGTTCCACCCTAGTAAATAGCGCCTCGCAGATCTCCCACTCTACCCCCGGGGAATAATGGATTTGCTTTCCCGAGAGAACCATAGAGCTCCAAGCATGATACCCTTTATAACCATCGCCATGAAATGCCTTATATTCGTATGTACGTTATAAATTTAGCATGATGTGCGGGCCGGTTTTCCGCTCGCGGCATGTGACGTCATCAGAAATGCCCGAATACTTCAACCACAATCCCATCCCACGTGCACTTAGTAGAACCGCGTATAGTGCCACTCATGAATTATTCAGCGCACATTCAGACATGCCTGTTAGGGTCGTAACTGGATTGCCAAATGGTTATCTACTGTTGTCAATGAAATTTTCTGTAAAAAGCCCATTATTTTTGTGTGCGATTATTATTCAACCTTGAAAAAATCGGTGGTACGGAAATAGAATGATGTGCATTATTCAGTACGTGTTATATCAAGGCTAACCAAAAGTGTCGTAGTTCACTATATACACAGATGCTTGGCGTTAAGCATTAATTTTACCCAGTTTTGAGGCGCAAGCTACATGTATCAAGCGCAGGAGGAAGTATAACCTATGGGGACAGTTCTTTTATAGGTCAATGGCTCAGTTCTCATTGTAAATTAGTTGAGGTCTGCTTCTGTCACCCACTATTGTTTCTAAATGTCACTTACAATTACAATTCTATTCTAGAATCTGGGATGGTGACAAGCAACAAGCTCCTTGGAAGACAACACGCCTTGTAGGAGGACTGTGATCACGCCATCATATTTATATATTAATATTAATATATAATGTAATGTTTGGATAAAGAATCGTGTTCTCTGTGAACATATAACAACTTCCCAAGCGTTACCTGAGGTGCCTAGTGGTCAATACGGATTAGGAAAAATTCTAAAGGTTACCGGGTATCCTCAGGCCACAGGTTGATAATGGACGGTGGGCACGCTTCTACGCTTGATGCGCCATGTCGTTTCATCATTTAACGCGACTGGCGTAGAACCTACCAACGCTTGATAATTACAAACTATTGCACACTGGCTGACATGTCTTTAACGAGTTTCAGTATCCCTTTTTACCTACAAACATTACTTTTTATGCAAAACGGTTTATTGCATTTCACCTTTTTTGTCATAAAATGCAGACCCAAGTCGGAAGCTTGAAACTATAGGACTGGTTAACACTGTGGAAATGTTAAATACTGGTGCTTGGCTCTTAAGTACCAAACCGATTTTTATTGTATGGGTGGCCAATAACTGTCATCATCCGACTACCGAGTAAGCGAGTTGCTGAATTGGCATAGATAGACACCGGTTCAGCGAGTGCAAACTTCGATCTTTGCCTAGGGTAACGACATTTTCTATCGTTAGAGTCCTTGCCACTAATTACTGATGATTAACTTCGGAATCAGTTTTAGGTCCGACAATTGAGTCGTCCATCCCGCGTTTCATCCCGCAGGGTTCAGCCGCCGTCGATCCTAGCAGTAACACCTGTTCAGAGAGAGGTCCTGGCAGGATATATATAGTCTTATCTAATCGTTATACTGGAAGATTAATGTTACGACGTATATAGTATCTTACAACCGGTTAATCACTCGTGATGATATATACAATGGTCAACCTGGAAGTGTTGAACTTCAATACAGTATAAGCTATTTGGAAAGCCGAAAGCCTATAAGGTCAGCAGTGGATTTTACGCCTCTTGAACTTGACTTGCCGCTTCAGTAATCACAACATCGATATGATCGGCTTTACGAATTACAACTGTGGACATTCACCAGTTCCTTTCACGCAAAGCTATCCAAGCTATTTCATTATTTTGAAACATCAAGCAGGCCATGGTTTGTATACAACAATTGACGAATTCGAGAAAACTTGACCCTGCTTCCCAATGCGTGTCATTAAATGCTACACATGTGTATTTGTCAACTTATAAACATGATAGGCTCCTTAACTTATAAACGTCATAGACTCCTTAACTTATAAACATCGTAAGCTCCTTAACTTATAAACATTGTAAGCTCCTTAACTTATAAACATCGTAAGCTCCTTAACTTACAAACATCGCAGGCTCCTTAACTTATAAACATCGTAAGCTCCTTATCTTATAAACATTGTAAGCTCCGTAACTTATAAACATCGCAAGCTCCTTAACTTATAAACAGTGTAAGCTCCTTGTCTTATAAACATTGTAAGCTCCGTAACTTACAAACATCGCAGGCTCCTTAACTTATAAACATCGTAAGCTCCTTATCGCATAAACATCGTAAGCTCCTTAACTTATTAACATCGTAAGCTCCTTAACTTATAAACATCGTAAGCTCCTTAACTTATGAACATTGTAAGCTCCTTGTCTTATAAACATGGTAAGCTCCGTAACTTACAAACATCGCAGGCTCCTTATCTTATAAACATCGTAAGCCCCTTATCTTATAAACATCGCAGGCTCCTTAACTTATAAACATCGCAAGCTCCTTAACTTATAAACGTCGTAGAGTCCTTAACTTATAAACGTCGCAAGCTCCGTAACTAATAAACATCGTAAGCTTCTTAACTTATAAACATCGTAAGCTCAGTAACTTATAAACATCGTAAGCTTCTTAACTTATAAACATCGTAAGCTCCATAACTTATAAACATCTTAAGCTCCTTATAAACGTCGTAGACTCTTTAACTTATGAACATCGCAAGCTCCTTAACTTATACACGTCGTAGAGTCCTTAACTTATAAACATTGTACAATTACTGGTGCTTACAAATAAGCTATCATGATTGTACAACCACTGGTGCTTACAAATAAGCCACCATGACTGTGCACTCACTCCTCACTGACTATCATAATTGTGCAATCACTGGTGTTTACAAATAAGTCATCATGACTGTACAATCGCGGGTGCTCACAAATAAGTCATTATAAGTGTACAATCATTAACGGTTATAAATAAGGCATTCCAATTAAATAGTCCTCTGAGCAGATTTTTACATGATGGATCCCGATGAGATGTTCAAACGCCGATGAAATCGAGACTTGACAGCATGTTTGTTAAACTTAGAGACGCAACAAAAACTTACGCAGCAGTTGCAACGTTTTTTTCATTCGTGCAAGTGAGAAACATGTAACATCATTTATACCAAGGCTTCGTTAATTTAGCAAACTTCTTCTGCCCCAAACAAATGATATATGGCTAGATCTTGCCTAATATTGATTGTATACATTAAATTAGATTTGGGGAATAGCCAATGCCGTATTGGAGAATTGTGAAAAATCCGGGAGAAGTCGTTAACCCAGATACTGCCTATAGGCGGCCGCGGCCGGCAAGGATCTGTTGATTGAGGTAACAGGTGTTGTGAGGTTCAACAAGGACACTGACCAGATTAAACCACTGAGCCAAGCTAATCGATGATCAGTGATTGAGACTTTATGGGCTACTGATGCCTAACGGTAGATAACCGAGATTCTACAGTATGTAGTAAAGACCTCTATCCGCAAATCGAGGCGCTACTCTTCCATTTTCTGTAAAAGACAAAGAATAAAGCCAGATTCGAATATATTTCAATGATTAATTAATAATTAAGGCTCTGTTACGCCGCTTGTGTGTTACTTGTATTTTTTTTACCAACTATACCCCTGTGAAAGACCATCGTGTCACTTTACTATTCAAGCACACAGACACACTCGTATCTTGACGAGTTATTGGATTTCATATTAGACATATGAACAATGTGTGCAAGATATTCGTCATTTGCCTGCTACTTGCCTGCTAAGAAAACTCACTTCAGGTTTCAAGATGATATGCAGAGATTGGAACTTATACACACCTGCTACCCAAAAGGCACAGAGAAAGGTTTTAGTATGTCACAGGCTTTTGGATTACCATCCACATGGTGATTCTAAGAGTTCGCTTTAATGGCTCACATCATGAGAACTTGCCTTATGTATTGATTTATTTATGTACCTAATTTGTGTAAAACGCCGAACTCAAGAAATTAGTCCAGTTTAGTGCTGTCCCCCATCTCTTGGATAATATATGCATAATGTCTCGGTTCCGCTTGTCAGTACACTTCCAATAACTGCGGCAGGCTGTCGATATTCCCCAAAGTTGCATACATTCTTCAGTCAAGAAGTATGTTTTGTTAATTGCAAAGTATAGAAATAATGTTGCTTTTTGACCTTTCCAAAATCATGATTGGTCTCAGCAAGTTCGAACCACGTTTCTGACTGTAATATTAAGGCAGAATGAGACCTAGGTGACCGAGGTGGTTCACGCGCCAGTACGGCGTAATAATCCAGGAGCCTCTCGTCAATGCGGTCGATGTGAGTTCGCGTCCAGCTCATGCTGACATCCACTCAGGCCGTACGTGGGAAGGGCTACCACCGACCTGCACTCATTGTGGGCTCTGTCCGGTTTCCTCCCACCATATTGCTGGCGGCCGTCGTTTAAGTGAAATATTCTTGAGTACGGCGTAAAACACCAACCAAATAAATAAATGTCAGGATATATGTATAGGGCAGTTTTGGTTTGTTGCATTCATGAACATTACTGTGGTCGTATATTTGAAAGTAATCGTCAGTACAATGTGAACTCAATCAAACGTATGAATAGTTCACTTTTTCGAAGAATAAGGGGTTTAATAAACGGTTGTAAGAAAAAAGATGTTATTTTCTAGGGTTTGACGGTAATGCACAGGTCGTCTACAGACGAAGCAATCCTGTCATTTACCCCTAATGGAAGGAAGGATTTTGTTGCATTCAGCCAGATGATAAACATTGCCGCTATTTTAGCATAATGGCTGCTAACATGGCAGATTAATGACATTCGGATTAAAACTGATTCGGTTTGCGTAAGCACTTGTTTAGGAATATTCAGATCTGAGTTAAATATTCGGTGGTCCTGTTATAGTGCTATTGGCTGCCGTTTTCTTCAGGCTGCTTACCCCTAACGACGATTTACCCTGCTGGGGCCTAATGTATACACTAATTTGTTCCCTGGCCTATCTGATACAGACAAAGTTCCCTAAATTGCGTCATAACTGTAATATGACTAACTGACTGGTCTCCAGGTCCCCCGGCTACACATAATTACCATTAGCATCTCAATCACTGGGAAAATCTAGCTCTCGCTGATCGCCAGTCGCCAACAAGGACACATCAGTAAGTCGAACTAACTCGCTCTTGTATTATAATTTCATAGGCAATTTCTCTGCGGTTCTGATATTATATGCGAAGCATAAGTTTTTATATATTTCAAAGTTATTTCTAATTTGACTTTTTTCTTTCTCTCACGTGTTGCACAAAGGTGTTCAAGCAAAAAACAAAAACTTAAATCGATCCAGCGTGTCATCAATTTTTGGCAACCATGTTTGCTGATAGATGACAGTCGTTCTTGTCTTGACAGCTATGGCGCAGACGGTGAACACGGATGAATAAAATCGGACAGAATGTAGCGAAACATGCAATTGAGTACGCAATGAAACATCGTAATCCATGCATGGGTTGCATTTCAGTATATGCTTACTCCCTAAAGCTTGCCTTGGGCATGAGGAACTCCGAGCAATACGGATCCACAGAGAGGAATAAATTGGAGATGCAAGTTGCCAGGAGGGATTGCACGGAAATACTGTCGTGGCGGTATACATAAATCTAAAACTTTCTCTTGTCAATCAATCTACGCCCACTGACGTATTTGAGTATGGACATTTATTATCAATAACACCAACATTAGAAATGCTTCAAATTACTGCATACATTTATCAGCAAAAGCCAAAATCAGCTCAGGATCATAGATGAAAGCAATTTTCTGTGCAAAGATTTATACACGAGCATAAAAATCAGATTTTTTTATCCTTTTAGCTGCAACAATCAATGTTTTTATCAAGTTTAATTAACCATTCAGAAAACGCTTTGTTAAGCAATTGAGCATGATCGGATATTCTGATTTTAAGGGAAAATTTCTTCGATTATCCTGGTACATTACATATCTACACAAGCCTGAAAGGGGTACTGCTGAAATGTCTTAGCTAGGTCTCAGGCTGAAATTAGCCCCGTTAGATAAATACATCTCGGTTTGCCGCCTGTTCGGAACATGCTGACATAGCAAAGCCCATCACCTTTATTGATCCCTTTCCCTTGGCCACACAATGTCGTTCTATAAGAACTCATACGTATTACAACAGGCCACTCTCCAGAAAGGAATTTCCGCGAGAAAAAAACAGAGCGGCTGTTTACTGGTGTGACAGGATTTAATGAATCCGTATAACGAGTGGTGCTGAAGAGACAAACAGACCATCTGAAGAACGGCACTTTTCTTAGATTGAGTGTTGTCTCTACCCCGCTAACAAGTAACGCATTACGTAAGACTCACAAATGTTTGAAGCCTGTCCACTGCGGTTTCTTTTCTTCCAGTTTGAATCATCGCTGCTTCAATTCTTGTGATCGCTTATTAGACTTTGTCAACGCTGGATGCTTCCTGGGAGACAAAACAAGAGGTCAGCCAGTCACGATAACTTCATCTCTTTAGTGTATGGCCTGTTTTGCCTCATTGTTATGGAATAGCATTCTTGAACAATCGATCTGGAATTAACAAGATTTCCGCAGGGATATTTTTCTCTTCAAGTCCTTACCTGACTAAACCCAGTGAGCGCTATCTTATTTCAACGAACGACGAAGGAGCTTGTAAAACAAAACAAGCAACAATTTAAACAGTATTGCATAATTATCTTTAAACACTCCAAAACCTTTAAACACAAAAAATAATTATCTCCTATCGTGTTGTTTTTTTTCCATTTGTGACACCTTTTGGTGAAATATACGTTTTGCTCCAAGACGCCTACCTCTACACCTCCTGTCTGGGTGACAGGTCATTAATGACATGCGCTTGTGTAAGAACCAAAATCAATTTACCCAAGAGCCCACTGTGACCTAATACATGCCCTACACGCCGAGAAAAGATAAAGATGTGAGCAAGTAAACGTTTGATTTATGTACGTCTGTTAAAATGTCTGACTGGCATTGTGATCCATTAACTAGCCGTCTTGTTAAAGTGTATTCCATTCTGTAAAAGTAAATACATCTTACCCCATCAACCGCTGACCATCTGCTCTCTGATATAAAGTAAACCAAACTTATCCCCGGACATTTCTAGTTTCTCAACTCAATTCCACATTCCTTTGTGATCTAGTGCCGAGTAGATGTGCATCGGTGACCTTTGCAGACAGATGGAAATGTAACACAATCTTCTCGCACAGTGTTGGATATCACGGCATGAAATTACGATCAGATGGCTGCGCTGACCTTATGATTTTTTTTTATTGTGGAATAAGTTTAGCGTGATAAACTCGTACGCGTACTGGTGATACCATCGTCATTCTTATATTAAGAGAAACCTGATTCAAGAAATCTGTTACACCTGAAATGATGGTCTTATGGCATATAGTCTTATCGCAATAAGTTTTCATACTTATTTTCAAAATCCGAAGTCTCCAAAGAAAACAAACAATTGCTATTTATACCTCTTTCAGAGTGTCTGGAAACATTCACAGCAGTTAGCAATGGTTGCGAAACAATTCTGTACAATCTCCTGTCTACTGAGCACTGATTCATAGCAATATATCGTGTTTTCTTCTTTTTATTATTATTTTCCGCACTGTCACCTCCAGTATCATAAGCTCTGACATAAATTGAATTGTGTCGTGGGTTAGGTTTGTGATAAAATCGGCATGTCAGCATGGCTATTACTCTTGCAATTAACACCGTTTTTCCGATGTATTTTCGATATAATGAAATTGCTTACAGAGACCTTTGTCAGTTCTATACAAGTGATGGCTTAGAGAGTCCAGAGTTAATTGTGTATTTTTTTTCACGAGCACAGTTACATCACATAATACATCTTGATCGTATCGGTTTATGGTTCCTTTTCCTGCAATTATTTTACATTTTAACAAAATAGCTACTTCTGATTATAGTACCGGTCACGTCATTGTTCTTGATGTTTGATAGATTTGTATACGCTGCCTGCATGACGATATTCCATCAACTATATACTAAAACCTCATCCTTCATGTCCATTGTGTTTTTGGTTAAAAAAAATTGTCTGTTGTATGGAAGTTGATAACCAAACAACCGGTACGCTGGTTGTGTGTCAGTGAAACAAGCCAATTCAATCGATATTACATTCCTGGTTTTGTTGAAATCCACTCTGCACGTCGTAGGGAGACGGGTGACATCGGTGCATGGTTTAGGATAGTCCTCAGGCTGCAGGTGTTGGAGTTGTCCAAAAACATCACTGTTGAAAGCATGCAAGCCCTGAAATCCGTCATGGCCTGTGATAGACATAGAGGCTTGATTGACGATCCTAGAACACGCAACTCGCCCTCAAGCTATAGAACATAGCAATGGCCCCTGTCCGACAGTACAGGAAGAACTCGACGTTTCCGGGACTCCAGAGAAGTTTTAACGTGAACATCAGGCGACATCGCTGTGGTTTTTAACTAGCTGAATTTCCTGCTTGTGGAACACCGCTGTTAACTCTTCGATTCCTGACACCTTTTTCTGTAGTTTCTTGCGCTTCCAGTCGTACAACTGTTACTTTTACATCTAAGGTGGATTGTTTGTTCTTCTGCATAGAATTCCCCGTGCGTTAAGTGCATTACTTGGTAGTAAGAGTCGTTACGTAAGAATTCGCCTTTCTTATTACAACTGAGGGTTACTAGTGAACTGTGCAGCCTTAACAGTTGTTAAACATTGGAAATCGTCCATTTAGCAGGGTATAATGGTCCATTCACCACTTCTGTGGTATGATATTGTACTTACCAAAATTCTTCAAAACCTGCTCAGTCCTGCAGCAGCAGTATAACGGTTTTAACAAAATAAGATTGTCGAAATTTCTCATGGAATTATCATGATCAGATCTCTGGATAATGTATTTAAACTGGTTCAGGATAGTGGCCCTACTCCGTTCCTCACTTCTGAATTCGTGTAAGTTTGCATAATCCCACTGAAAATAACGTCATTCCAGGCCCCGTCACATTAACAAATTACAAAAGTGATACTTTAAGGATACGATTTTCAGGTCAACTTCTGAAATGTGAAATCAAAGCCCAAGCTCTCAGCCTGTCCCACAGTTAGATCCTTTTGAATTTTTTACCACTAATGGGTTAGTACTTCTCCAGTAGGCTAATAATCGGGCTGTCCGTTTTCTGTCTGTTTCTCAAAAGTTTTTAATGATTTCAGGTAAAAGCTTTTAAAGGACGTCGATGTTAAATCTACAAACAAACACATCCTACACATATTTAAACCTCCAGCTTTGATCGATCTTCACGTGGTTCACTTTTTGTGAGTTGGAATTAATAATTTGATGTATGGGAAGATATTTATGTTAACATTTAAAATTTTGACTTCTTACATTCCCATTAATTCCAGACGGACCTGTATTTATATCTGCTCCATTCGACTAATCCTTCGAAATTTAAAGTTATAAGAAGTCAAGATATACCTTGTTCCGACTTGCACTTTTCAATTAATCGAAACTCTGGAGTAAATTGTCAAGAGGAGCACGGAATCCCTGATGGTTTTTGTCCGAATGGAAAATCTGGCGGCCTGATCAGCGAAGGGGTGGCATTAATTTCTAAGCTGATGAAATTATGCTTGAGGATGGAGGGGACAGTATACTAAGAGGGCCTGGCCCTACAAGATCGAGTGTGTTTGTACAGGCGGGAAATCTTTGCTATTTTCCAGGCACAACCTACCACTTATCACGTTCGGAGGCCAAAAAACAATACGTAAAGAGCTGGATCAAATGGAAATAAGACAGAGGGGTGTTGGAGCCAGGGCGTGTGTAAGGAGAGTCGTGGCGCGGGCATGCAGGTCTTGGCTGTTGGCGACCTAGGCATCAGGCTCTCTGCTACTTGGGTCATGTAATCACGGCTTCAGTTTGGACTTCAGTCTTCACGCAAGCTTTCCATTCCTTAGCAAAAACTGCTACACTGACGTTTTCTACATTTTCTCCCTGATAACGATTACTGCGAAAATCCAATATGTTTTTTGAAAAAGAATTTTTTCACAATGAACCTCATAATTCGAAGACTGCCTCTTTAAAACCGAGCACGTACATTAAACGGAGTTACGTGTCGCCTGGACGATTGGGAAATCGAGCTGAATGAGTAGCTGAAGCAGGTCCTGGAATCTGGAGAGGACACGCTTTCACTCAGCCTGGAATTGGACCGAAATCGCTCCACACAAGAGGCACTTATAAAGATTAAGGCTGGCAAATGCTTATGGGACACAGTCTGCAAAGTTAGTTTTTAATCCTTTCCGGATTACACTTCTTTCTAACTCAACGTACCGTACAATATTGTCGATGAAATAGATTAAACGAAAGTTTTAAATTCTTCATCTGCCCACTCCAAAATCTCGTGCGTTGGCGTTAGAATTAAAAAGAGTAATGTTACTGACGATGAGGTAAAAGTAAATGGAGTGATGGGTTATGCGCGATACAGTGCATTAATCGCCAGATATGTATGCTAAACACCAGATATACTTAAGACAAAGTGTGCTAAACGCTTGATATATGTATGACACAGTGTGCTAAACATTAGATATATGTGTGACACAGTGTGCTAAACACTGGATATGAGACACACAAGACGTGTGATACAGTGTACTAAACGCTTGAAATATGTATGACACAGCGTGCCAAACACCAGATATATGTGTGAACCAGTGTGCTAAACGTTTGATATACATGTATGTTTGACACAGCGTGCTAAGCACCAGATATACATACACAACTGTGTATGTGTGACACAGTTTGAAACACACCAACTGTGTGTGCCACACAGTGTTTTACACATGACCTCTTTGCGTAACGTGTACGTGTACGTTGCGCTACTTGCGCTTTGAGAAACGAGCCCCATATCCCTATCTGTATGACATAATATTATAAGCCCCATGTATCTGTATGTATGTATGCTTGGGGTTTAACGTCGTTAAACCCCTATTCAGCAACAAGTGTTTGGTACGTCCGATCCTTATTTCATCCAGGGTCTCCCGACTTCCGAGGGACACGCTCTAACCATTAGGCTAAAAAAATATGCAAAAATACTAAGACACCTTATAGTGAAATATACTGGAATATATTAGCGCTTATTTAAACTTTAGGACTCACCAGTTTTCTCCCATGGTCGCCCTCTAGGACCCGTTACAATAAGTGAGCTAGAGCTAGAAGACAAATGACTCTGCCGTTTGATATACCTGCCGTGACCATTACCTGTTGGTGGGCTTTTCCGCTAGGTGGCGTATTTAATTAATGGCCGTTTCTGGAGTTCTGGTTCCGATAGTGACGGGCTACCTGTGGGGAAGCAGATAGGCCACAGATTTAAATGTGTACGTCTTTTGTGCTTGCTGGTGGCCGACTGTCAGTGGTCAGGATCAGATGAATACAGATAGACTGAGGGTCCTGGAACGGGAATAAATCTCGCACTGAAACCCACTTTTCTTCTGTCGGATGAAAACCCAGTTGCCACGGAGGCGTGCTGTAACCGTGGTATGTTGGCCGATAAGACCCATTC
This sequence comes from Liolophura sinensis, assembly GCF_032854445.1. Taxonomy (NCBI): domain Eukaryota; kingdom Metazoa; phylum Mollusca; class Polyplacophora; order Chitonida; family Chitonidae; genus Liolophura; species Liolophura sinensis. The sequence continues at coordinate 29,381,611 of NC_088302.1, read as the reverse complement.
AAATTTTCTACCAAACAAAGAGTGGCAATGTGGATAAGATTTGTGGACAGCTGTTTTCCTGGGGGACCGAATCCCCAGAAAACTGCCCGAGGAAATCAATGGCGAGGATGTCCGAGCGGAGTGTTAGCACAACATCCCCATCACTAGGCCATAGGTATGTTTATCCAAAGGACTTAATTCCGAATAAAGCCTCCAGAGAGCCTGATTCTGATTCTGTTAACTGGCTTTTCTGACACACCTCAGAAGAGGTACCATTACTATTACCTGCTCGTTCAAACATAGCCACCCATCCCCTCCCCCTCCCATTACTAATCTCTCTAAAGGACCCAATGAAGATATATCAGTTCTTAAAGCGTAAACATGCGATGCTGCGATGGTGTAAAGATGCAAAAATACTGTACCTTAGTCTGGTGTAACATTGGTTCTTGTTTGGTTCTTTGTCAATCCACACTACGGAAAGCTTCCGTGGATCAGCAGTCGACGCTAAAGTAAATGAAACTAGAAACAGATATATACAAGCAAAAGTTGTACTTTTTTCTGTAATTACCATAAACCCATTTACGCAGCATCAAATGGATGCGGGCAAATGTATAAAGCCCGTGTTTAAAGCCGTGTTTGGACCCGCACCTCCTACCGGTTGTATTGTAAGGACCTTAATAGTTCGGCCACGGTTCGCTCCCATCAGTTTTATATGATTCTTTTTCTATTTTTACATTTCAACCATCTCGTACAACCTGAGGTGACTAATAAATTCCATTTTTTCCCTCAAAAACATTATTGTCTCTTTTGCTATGATACTGTTTGTCGTCGACGAAGGCTTACGGACATATAAGTTTTTTCGTGGTAAAGCCTGGTTCACAAGATACGTATTGTCGTAACGACTTGTGTAACGACTTGTAGGCGACGATAGTTTGTTCTAGTTCTATAAAGTCGCACACTCGTTCATGCACACGCTGTGACTGAGTTGTGTAGACAAGGTGAAACTTTACATTGCTTGATATGAACGCAGATTAACTTATCACCCTTGCCAATACCTCCTCTCATATTCGATTGTTTCATCTCACCTTTCATAGCTTTTAATCTTTGAATGGAACAGGTGATACATGTATCTCTACACTTATTACCCTTACAGTTAATAATATCAGATGGAATTTGTCTGCGTCCATTGTAAACGTAACTACAACATTAATTCCAGCGTACTGGATACATTGTCACACTAGCTTATTTGTCTGTGCGTCATTGCAGCTCGTTGTTGATCGTGCGATTATGCGTCTTTTTGGTCATCAACTATTCAACGGAAGGGAGACAATTGTGCTGGCGTGTTTGCTGAGCTTCGGTAGATGGTATTTGGTTTGCAATCAGCGCAACATATAACTGTTACTGTAACGTCCCAATAAGATGCTCTCTCTATGATTCGTCACGCTATCATTGTGTGACTCATGGGTAACCATTAACCAGACAACTTACTAAATGATTAACTCTATTGACTGTGATTCAGGAATTATTCCAGATGTCTTCCCAGTACCAATTATACCTATCTCGCTTTTCGTTTCCTTTCACTTGGTCCCGTATGAGGTGTTTGCTCTGTTAACTTTTTTGAATATCATAGCTCTTAATACTGCTTTTCTTACCCAGACTGACGTTTGGCAAATTGATTCATTTAAAAGCACATTTAACGGCTTTTGGCACATTCCCGGGTAAAAGTGTTGGAATAAAATTATTATGTACCGTGACGAGAGTGCTAGAGGCCAACTAACCACAGGTCCTATGATATCAGTGATATACGGTGTTAAAAGCACTGTGTGTTCCAAAAGACCGGGTAGACGGCTTTGATGTTACGGGAAGAAGCAAGGCAGGAAAATCAATGTGCGTTAAGCATAGCAATGTTAGTACAACTCGGAGTTTGCCAGAGTAACGTGTATTTATCCAGCCAGCCCAATGCCAGACTAAATCTCCTCTAAAACATCTTCATTACACGTTAGCGGAGTGGCTGTTCTGGCATTCCACGGCACAGACGCTCCGAGATTCTGAGTAGCACGCCATTCTTTCCCATACCCAGCAATCGCCCCTTGAATCAACCCTCTAGCGACATCGGTGGGTCGGTGGGAGGTTGTTATAAACACAGACACAACACTGTCATTTTCTATTGATTTAAACTAACACTGTAAATAAAAATCTGATTTTCCATTATCGATCGACGGAAGAATGTCTAACCAATTTTCCAGACACTGCATTTCACTGTGACATCATTATACTTGACGTGTTCTTTTCATTTGACCGATAAGCCTAAATGTCGGTTTACTAAGTACAATATCGTTCCACTTCAAACCCGATATTGTTACCGTGTTATGCGTATAACGCTTAAAGAAAAAGACAACACAAAATATAACCAAAGTTATTTCAGAAGACTTTGGTAACTCTACAAAATCACCTTTGAATCTGAAATTCATACGAGGCCGTGGGATACGTCATTTTAGAGAAATCGGAAACACGCTGTCACGTCATCCGTACCCTACGCTCTTTAGTATTAGAGGTGACACACTACTTTGTCGTGCAAAGTGTGGCCATTGCTCCATGTGTAAATTTTGTCTGTTTAGAATGGGATATAAAGTCTCTGAATTTGCATGTAATATTTTAATATGGTGCCAATGTTGTCACCGCATGTTGTCATGGACGTGGCGAATGCTTGGTAAGACCTAAACTTTTTAGGTGTATTTACATATACTGTGTCTTCGTGAGGCAGCGAGTCCATGCCGCCATAGTTCTGCCGTCACTGAAGTATCATGTGGAAGGCACCAGGCATGACACCCCACCCAGTCACATTATACTGACACCCGGCCAACCAATGTTTGCTTGCTCTTACTCTCTCATTGCTCGGCGCCAGGCGTTTCTGGTATGACCCGACCCGGGTTTAATCCCAGGTCTCCAGCACGTTCTAACCAATAGGCCACCGGAGCGGTCTCTTGCATTGAAAGAGTTGATGTGACTAAAGTCTTAGGCGAGATGATCACGAAGGCTCGTTCTCATGCAGCCAGCTCCTCGCCGTCTCTGTAGGAGCGGAAAGTGTCTCAGGGAGTAAGGTTATCAACTCCTAACCAAGAGAAATGGCCTCAGTCATGACTTTCGAGAAATTTTCGGAAATTCCCGATATTAATGTTCCCAGTGACCTTGGTAACAAGAAACGGTCAACACCGGTCGTACAGCTGTTTCCACAAGCTTTTGTTCGTTGACAAACCACTTGTCTTCCACAGATATGGCGTTCACATCTACATGTCACACGCAGCAAGGTTCGTCAATAAACTGCCAAACGTCAGTAGTTTTTCCTGGGCATACTCCGCCATCGTATAAGTGAAAAGTTATTGAGCATTTTACAACAATAAAATGTTCAACCCAGAGATCACCGTCTCTGCCTCAGCCACTTTGCGCGCTTTTTCTGTATATCAAACATAGCAAACTGTGTCATTGGTGCAATACATCCAGAACAACATGTCCATCAGCGGTACCACTGTTTGGAAACCTTGGTGGTTTAACTTACCGATCACCTGTCTCGTGTTGAAGAGGTACAATTTACACCTCTTTCCGCCAGGAGCTTTTTAATTTCACAAACGTTAAGCTCCTCAATTCTCTTTATCTTTCGTTTACGTTAAGCACCTCTTTGTGAAACCTTTTCCAGATGCCCCTTCTGTACTAAAGGTCATATGATACAGGCTAACTTTTTTCCTTTAGCAATAAAAGAGTTCGAACTCGAAACTGTCGTATTGTGTTCATCTTCTATTGGCGATGTGTAACACTTGTCCAGTGAATGTACGAGAGAGGCGCAGACTGGATTAAGGTGTCTCCCGCTGATGGCAGACCTGTTTTGGCCAGATCCAGACCCATGGTACGCGTATGCATACATGCTATAGCTCTGGTCAAGATGACGAGCCTGTACAGGCCTCACAACCATATTTGGCCTCATAATGCTATATTTTTACGTTTGAGGCACATTGGGATACAAGCAATCGTAGGCCTCTGGTGTCTTCCTCATTTCAGTTAATGATTGCTTCTTTGCGCTATTAGCCTCTGCCCGACTGAAGCCAGTGCATCATAATTAGTAATTTCCGATATTCACGTTTTTGCTGATTTCGATTAGTTTGTCATATTTGATTTATCCGATCAGTACGTTTGTTAGCCGAAATGTACCCTTTTTCTTCCCGGAAGATAAAAAAGCGGCAGCACAAAGAAGTCAGATAAGTGCGTAATTAAATTTTTTGACACGTTAAATCGTATGATCCTGTAACCTTTTAGATGAACCCCGAGGCAGAGACGTTTGGCTGGCGCTGCTATTGTCGGAGTACATAGTACCTCTGCGCGGAGATCAGCCAGGGTATTACCACCGCCAAAATGAATTTCTGGATTCCATGCAACTCCGGCGTATTACAAATGGTAATCGAAAGGATCGTTGAATGCAGCGACGCCGGGTAATGAGAAGAAACTTTTATTCATAAATGGATATTTTATATCTCGTATTGTTCATAATGGATTTCGTCTGAATAAGTTTATGAAGGATTGAATTATATGTGACATGAAATCTGAAGACGTCAGAACCATTGACTTTGACAAAAGGCGACCTGCTCGGAAATGTCGGAGGGGATTACAGCTTCGGGCAACAATCGGCAGATTCCGGCTAGCTTCGTCATTCATCCGGGCATTACTGTTCAACAGATGTGCCAACACTGACATATTGAATTCTACAGCCACACAGGAAATTTTCCTCTTATTTTTCAGTCGATGTAGAAACTTTTCGACTATTAACTATTTGTTCAGGATTTCTTTTATGATTTCACATTGACGAATATGTTCCAAAGTGCAAAACTGTCATTACAAATCAAGCGAATTGTTAGTTCAATGGTCTCGATCTTCACCGTTGTTATCAATCCGTTGGTTCCGTTGGTTTTAGCCAACCTTTTAGTTTGTAACATTTGAACTTCATGGATTTCAGTCAAGCAAAACAAAGGTAAGAGGCCAAAATATATGTATGATGCGTGATGTTATTTTCAGTGATATAGCAGTGAACCCTATATATGCAGTTGCTCTTTCTGGTGATGATCAGTACCGCTGTAATGGCTGCTAAGTACGGGTACTGATTATTGCATATTCATTAGGTAACAACTCTTTTTTTTCACGCAATTGGGGACCAATGCCCGCCTAAAACAAATCGGTTCAGGAGGTGTTCTTCTGTAACAGATCATGGTTTCTGTATACTTACGCTTATAAAGCAAATAAGCTGTTCACAAGCACTACAGAATAACAGCAGAGGACGGTGGGTTTTTACACAGCTTGGAGTCGGCTGATGCAGGCGGGAAATGTTGAGTGATCACGCCCATTATGGGATCAACCTATAAAGTCCGCATGTATTACAAGAAAAACAATGTCCGCTCCATCTGTATAGCCCATTCTTGAATAGAAAGCTGTTCTCATTGCTTTAAGGGTAAAAGTACACAGCTACAGACAGGCGTTCCACAGATAACTGAAGGATACCTAATTTGAGATCATTTTTGGCAAAATTAGACGGTTCATTGTAAGTCACATTCTAGACACAAACTGGCATGGCACGCATGCGTGAGTCCTAAACCGGATTCATATCTAACACTGTAAAAGTCTGCTTGAGACTTCATCTCTAATCGTTCAGCAAAAGCATAAGACATGGATGATCACGTATTTACTCGCATATTGTGGATGGCTGGTGTCCTGTCCGATGTCTTCAGCTCTTTGCTGTACTGATAAAATTACGATATTTGGGCAATCCTCTTATGAGAAGAAGCTATTTTTACCTTATATATTAAAAAGTTATTTTAAACACACTAGTTTATTAAAATAACGGCTTACTTCAAGAAAACATCTGCGAATCTGCCAACAAAGACATGGTCGCTAATGTTAACAAGACTGGGGTTCGAACTCTCAACTTGGATAAGCCATCAAAACATAATTAAGATGGAATGTATAATTAATTGCTTGATTGGTGATATTAGCATGTATATGGAATAGGACGACGTTAGCTTGTGGACGGGATATTTTCTGTCTTATACCTGAGGTCAAATTGACCTCAGGTTTGGGAACTGCTTAGGCACTATTTTCTAGGTAAATCGAGAAGATATCCTATCGCATCAAATTGAAGATGATAGCTGAGATAGAAATCTAGTCAATTTCGATGCTCATCATCTGAAAGCAAAGTTATGTGATGTGATCTTTTTTTTTTCCCTCTCAGCTTGTGATACCAATTGTGCAATTTGAAAAACGGGTCACATGGGCTGTCCGTTTGGAGTCTGCTCTGAGACCAGGGCTGAAGGGAATTGGAGAGTTCTGTTAGCGGGAGGAGACTGTGATAGGCTCGGATCAATGGCAAAGACTTACCCGCCTAATATAGCCCTCGTTGTTTTGGCATCTGTCTCTCCAGCGGATAATCAGCCAGACAAATAAAGGTTCCCCAACTTGTATCCATGTCAATTTCAAATCCTCACCAGTCGTGCTATGAAAGCTTGCTTTGTCATAAATAGCCGGCTTCATCTCGCTATACCGACAGTCAATCGGGTATCCGGACGATCAATTGAGCCTTTCCACTTGCTCTGGATAAAATACGGCTCAAATTGACAGAAAATAACACAAAATTTTATCGACCCAAAAGACTGTCTTGTATTTAAATTATTTCAAGTTGTCAGCGTTTGGGTTATTAAATAAACTTGAAATCATTTGAGATATTTCCAGTTTGATAGTTTTATTGTACATGTGTGTATTAACTGGAATTGGTAGGTCTGCACTATTAAATAGTGTGACGAAAGTTGGGTGGATACAGAGTTGTGTATCGTTGAAAACAAGAGAATTGAGTCCAATAGTTACTCTGGTCATCTTCATATTTCAGTATCGGCAATCTTGCATTTTAGTCTACTTCGTGCTTTGCATAAGAGACGTTCTGTCGCACGTTCTGGCTGGCCTGGTGTGAGTATATTGTGACTGAGTGGACCGCCAATTCTGGTGTCAGTTCCCTGTTACTAGATGGAAGGACATGTCTGGTGTCAGTACATGGTGACCAGAAGAAGCGTCATGTCTGGTGTCCGTACATGGTGACCAGATGCAGCGTCATGTCTGGTGTCTGTTTGAGTGTTGGTATACGCCGTACTCAAGAATATTTCACTTGATGCGACTACGGCCGGCATAACGGTGGAGAAAACCGAGCAAAACCCCACGACAATCCGGAGGTTCTTGCTAAACCTTTCCACATATGGTCAGAGAGGAAGCCACCGCATTGGTGTCCTGAGTCATTTCGCCGCGCTGGCATGCAAACCACCTCGGCCACGTCCTCCCACTCCCATAAAAAAAGACACGCGTGATGTAATCGGTGGTTCTATGAATCAGATGTAAAATAAGTAATCGCGAATTTAGAATTTAATTAGGTTTGTTCAAGTCTTTTTTTTTAAAGCTTTATTTGACACAATGGTCCACCGAAAGCAAAACTTTCGTGACGTGACCCCGTTCTTGTTTAAACTAGAGGCAAAAGACAAGAGCCTTTAAATAATATTCTCTTGAATACTGCCAATCATTATTAAAGTGATAATAAGCGGTAAGAGTGATGGCCATTGTACCAACGGTGATATCAAACCTTTACTGACGGTAACAAGATAAAACACTTAAATTTTGTAGGCCTACGCAAATAATCATTCAGTAATTCAGTCCTGAGCTACGACACGCTCCGGTTTGGGACTTTCACGATTTCCTTAGCTTTAATAGTGTGAAGCAGTATTAATTATTTCATTATATTAGATGGTTTATTTGGACCGTGGAGGTAACGTCGCATACACCATGTGTCCATTTTCGATTGCTTACCAAATCTGAGTTTCCAATTAAGGGAAATCATTAATCAAAATAACCATTAATAGAACTCTCGAGATAATTTGACTTTTCGCGATTCCTTTTGCTGTCTGTACTCTGGGAAATGCAAAGTGTTTCGTGCAGGCATTTTGCCAACTTTTATTGGGCCAATAGTCTCACTACCTTGATTGCTTCCAGCATCTGGTCGGCTAAAATTGGCATGTTAGGCTAATGTCGATGAGAGTAGTCCCCCTTGAGTCACCGGCATCTTTCAGGGTGAGGTGGACTAGTGGATGCAGAGCGTGGGTGTTCACATTCATACACGCCAGATCGGCATTGATTTTAATCTACTAAAATCTTATCAGTTGAGTGTAGGTATCGGTTTATCTGTTCAACTGCACGTTACTGACTGAAATGAGGGACTTTACACACTTAACTGTTAGGCATAGCGGCGAAAACAATTCGCTTCTGGCAGTATGACATGGCTCGATTTGGCGTGACATATGTTGTGCACGTCAGTAGACTAAACACACCACGGTCGATCCTGGGTGTCTTAAAAGAGTGAGTGCTGTTTAATGTTTGCGAAGCTCAGTTTCACTTCCATTGTTTCATAAGCTCATCTTCCAAGTTTAAATCGTATATATTCTTCTCTATGTTATTAACTACTTCGCATCTGCAACATCTTAATGTGTATCAGTTAATATTTTATAAATGTCTCAATTTGTATCAGCTTTATTGTATTGACAACAGCTAATCCAACATTTCCGCTACTCTGCTCATAACTGTGTCCATTTTCGTGTAACGCGATTCTAGAGGATGCTCATACATCGTGCTGAATAAAATTGCTACGTTGTATATATATATATGAATAGGTGCTGTCAAAGCTCAACTGAAATAAATATTTTTAATTAACAATAGCTAAGAACCTGCCATGGGATTTGGGATATACCGATGAAATCTTCTCATATAAAAATCCTCTTGCTGTCTTTACGGTTTCATTGAAACCTCTTGATTGTTTATCTTTACAGGGCTCTGTTCTAATTTCTTACTATACGCTTTCTTAGTTATTTTGGTGGTTCGGTGCGAACGTTGTTTCGGAAATTAGTCTTGCGTGTAATGACCGGGAACTTCCATCATGATTAATGATTGCTATGTCTGTTACAACACTTAGATTCACCTTTGTCACAGTATCCACTGCTACATATATGTGATCAGACGGATTTCCAAAAGGCTAAGAACATACTGAAATATATTAAAAATCAATTTACTTATTTATTTGATTACTGTTTTACGCCGTACTCAAGAATATTTCACTTATACGACTGTGGCGAGCAATATGGTGGGAAAATCAAGAATCGAGTGATTCACTGTTCAGTGGTAAACACGAACTCTCAATGGGGTAATTATTTGAGCAGCCTTGTTAAGATGTGGAATGTAAAGAGCACTTTTCATGATTAGCGCGGGGTTGGCTGACAAGTGTGGGTGATAATATTCCCTATTAACGCATGCAATTAGAGCACGGTAATGTTCAAAATATCCCACATGTATTAAATTCTACAGAAAACTAATTCCGTCGGTAGAAATTCTTATGAATGCTTGGAAGAAGACAATAGCTTTAGGACAAGTCGCTTTCTCAACGATAGTATATTTATTTTGCACATCATTCATACATGACATGCTGTTTGATATGCATCATCGCTTTAACTGTGAATTGGTCACTCTTAGGTAAGAATATCTTGGTTATTTTCAAAAGCTACCGTTGAGACACTTTTACAATATTATAGCAAACTTCGTCCACACTAGAGCATTATTACAGTCAAGATAATAAATGAAACCAACGTAAATACATACAATCATTTCCATTCACGCTATTCCACGGCCTTTATAATACTGGGTGTGATCTTAGATATTGCATACAAATTACCTGCGCAAGTTTCTACAAATATCGAAAGAGTGTGATGGTAGCCTTCCAGAGATGTGTCTGTCGCGTGGCCATTAAATGGCCATTAAATGGTAGTAAGGCGTCATGTCTGGCTTCGTCATTAAATGGCAGTAAGGCGTCAGGTCTGGTGTCAACACAGGGTTACTTGGTGGTCATAGCCTTACTTGGTGGTTACTTGGTGGTACACTATGACTAGCGCTACTGTGACTACACTCTCAACAGACGAAGGTTAGTACAGCGTCTTTGGGGCTGTCTGTCAAATGGTAGCGAAGAGCTTTCTGCAGGTCAACGTACACCGAAACCACTGCACTATGACTTCTAATACTCTAGCACTCAAGTGATTCAAGTAACTCTACGTGTATGGAATGATAAACACTAACCTGATGCCTGCTTCCTTAACAGCTGATGTTCATACTGGTGACGTTTTCTGTTTTCTATTTACTGACGGTATATTCACTGAATTTATCATTGCATTTTTTGGTTTGAGGCTCTTAGGTGTCGAGGTCGTTCTAAATTCGTTTCTTAACAAGTTAACAAACACACAGGTATAAGCAAACGTAGTACCAGTAGCCTGTTGCACCCCTTCTCATGTTGAAATAGGATGCTAACAAGTTAGTTGAATGTGTTTGGGCAGTGTGGAGGGGTTGTATTCTATTCTTCACCTAGGTAACAATTTTACTTCCTCTATCTTTACCAGAGAGGCGCCAGGAGTTGTACGTCTACTCTATCCAGGAAATATACATTATAGAGGGCGATGATCGATAGAACTTTAGAGATACGTGTACAATGCAGATCTGCTTACAATATCTTTACTAGAAGAGAGAGGGATGGAAATGTCCAATACTGGAGAGGTATTGCAGCATCGAGTTATTGCTCTGACACAGGATTCCGAGTCTCTGTCTCCTGTGATGCAATCAACAAACGTTTGATCATTGATTAGTGATGTTTAACAAGGAAAACTATTAACATTCGAACGGTTCCCTCGGAAACCTTGTCAGTTTGAACCCTTTGATTTACCACAGGGTTATTTCCCCCTCAAGGAAAAGCCACTTCACACAGAAGTCATAAAATACCCCAAGGGTATCTTTAGCTTGCCAATTCGTAAAAATTAATCTTTCCGTTCCATCATGGCCTATACATCTCGGTATGCTGCATACTGCATTAGTGATATGACATAGCTAGACACGCTGCCTGTAGGTATGAGGTAGAATGTGGTATTCTCAGAATGGAAATTTTTACTTTTGCATAGCTATGAACATAGTGCCTTTACCTATGATCCCATGGGAGACTTGTGGTTTCTTGAGCTCATACGTTTTTGGCTAATGTGCCTAGTTTTTTTTGTTAGAAGCGGCTAAGTACATTTGACCCTCTGCTTCTTGGGTTTTAAATGATGGACAGAACTTACCTCATAATCCGATCTATCGCTTATCCAAGGAGAAAATGTAAAGCAATACTGGCACTGAAATAGCTTTACCATTTTTGTGCCGTATTGCTTTCGGGCCAGTTTTAAAACACACCGTTGTATTGACAATTAACTTCACATTAACCTGTACACAAATTGATAATAAAATTAACTGGCACATCAACCTGCAATCAGATTCACAATAAAATTCATTTGCACATCAACCTGAACTTCACATAAAATTAACTTGCACATCAGCCTGTACTCAGATTCACAGTAAACTTAACTTGCACATGAACCTGTACTCAGATTCACAGTAAAATTGACTTGGATATCAGCCTGTACTCAGATTATTAATAAAATTACCTTGCACATCACCCTGTATTCTCCTCTCCGGTTGTACGTGGGAAGGTCTGCAAGCAACCTGCAGAAGATCGTGCGTTTTCCCCGGGCCCTGCCTGGTTTGCTCCCACCATAATGCTGGCCGCCGTCGTATAAGTGAAATATTCTTGAGTACGGCGTAAAAGACCAATCAAATAAATAAATAAATAAGTCAGCCTTTACTCAGATTAGTAATAAAATTAACTTGTACTTCAACCTGCACTCAGATTCACAATAAAATTAACTTGAACATCAACCTGTACTCAGATTCACAATAAAGCTAACTTACACATTATTATTATTTATTTATTTATTTATTTATTTATTTCACCAGAAATGGAGCAGAATACAACAAAAACACATTGCATCAGATGCATACATAAATTAAGGACATTGGTAAAAAAAGTGTATATGTTATGATGATATGCCGCTCCCTGGCCGGAACAGAAACTCCAGAGGGCTTGTTTTATCCCGTTTAGGACTTGACGTGTGACGGTACAGTTTATCAACATATGAGCTGAGGGTAATACATGGGTATTTGATAAATATCGGACTAGAGATAACTCTAAACAGAATAACTGGAATTCATGAAAAAACATCATAGTAAGACGAGCTTGAAGCGAAAATTGCATGCGTATTGATGTTTATATAATGAAAGATATGCATCGTTTAACTGAGGATATAGGTAGTAGTAATTAGGATACTGGAGCTAAGAGTGACAATATTTACAAAGTGAATCTACATTAACATATATACAATTGAATGGAAGTGATTGAAGGACACTGGCTGATGAGATAGGGCTTTAACCTGGATTTAAAAAGAGAAAAAGAATCACAGTATTTTAAGTCAGAGGGCAACTTATTCCATTCTATGGGACCTTATTTAACAAGTGTAGAAACTCAGATTGGTTTTATGGAAAGGCCTCTGTAAATTGAATGACGAAGATCCTGTAGAGTAATAATGAACCGATGATTGCTTAATAAAATAAGTATTGAAACAGGAAGGGACTGGATCAGGACTGTGTAAGCACTTAAAATTAACTGGTTTGTTTGAAATATCGACAATAGTTTGTTTTGCTCAAACAATGGGCCAGTATGACCATTGTTTTTGGGGAAAATTTATCAGTCGAACAGCACTTTTTTGTAGGCGTACCAGGGGAAGGAGGTGGGTTGTGTGAGTATTACCCCACACTGCGTTGCAATATGTAAGTAAGAGATGCATAAGGGCATAATAAAGAATATATAATGTTTTCTTCTTCAGGAAACATCTAATATGAGAGAGAGAGTACCTAGATTACGTGAAATTTTCTTGCAAATTTCGCTGATATGAATCGTCCATGTCAATTTATGGTTAATAGTTACTCCAAGAAAATTGAAAGATGTTACAGATTCGATTTCTTGTTGAGGTTAATATGAGGTTGGAAATCAACTTCCACATCAACATGTACTTCACATAAAATTAACTTGCACTCCAACCTGTACTCAGACTAATAATAAAATTAACTTACACATTAACGTGTACTCAGATTCATGAACAAAAAAAACCGCAATGAATATATCAAAAATAACTAGATGTGTTAATATCCTATATTTAACACCCGAATATCTATTGAATTTCCAGTGCCGTAGCAAGACTGAAGACACCCACTGGGACGTTAATAAAACCCAACCAATGATTTCATAACAGTTTCTAGGACTTTGATGTCATAATCTTAATCAGACCACTCGTAATTTTTCACATCACTTCAAAACCAGTTCTCTTATCTCCTCTGCTTCATTCGACAGATTTTCCAACATAACGTTCCATATCAGGAACACTTCATGGGAGATCGGTTGCTTTTTTCTATAACAACAACGTTAAAGAAATCGAGTGATATCTACTCGTGTGTACTAGATGTGTACACATGACCATAAGAGGTGTGAATCCCGCTAATTTCACGGTTGTAATCTTGCTTTATACACTCAATCAGAACCATCAGCATTTACCGGTTGGTTCCCCGCAGAAGGAGGTAGTAACGGCAAACCGGCCAGCTTTGATGTCGACGAGAGCTGGAGCCGAATCGACAAGTTCTCAGTTTAGACTCGCTCCCGGCTTTGAAGACCCAATCGATGTAATGGCTTCCTCCAGTCACCAGACTTTTAATGGTGTCATAACCAGAAAGTTAACAATTGAACGTCAATGTTGTTTTTTTTTCTGTCGATAAAACGATAAACCTAAGTTTGTTTGATTGGGCGTCATGTAGAAATGGGGAAAAAAAGAATGCAGTTTTGTCTGTTCAAAGACCTGCCGTGTTGGAAGTTCTAGAGTAAACACAGTGCCGTGTTATCACAAACAGCACACGTTCTACTGTTACATGCAAATTCAGGTGCAATAAAACTCTGCCTGCTGCTTTTCAAACGGTGACAATGGTGCAAACGGCGAAACGACCAAAAGACAGACGTGATCCATGCACCCTCTGTGTATACTATTTGTGCACTAATGCATACCGACACCATATGCACTAGACAAAAACTGGTTACTGCTAAAAAAATAGGTCACCACAACAAAGTGTACCATATTTGATTACACAGATATTTATTTTATTTATTTAATTGGTGTTTACGCCGTAATCAAGAATATTTCACTTATACGACGGCGGCCACCATGGTGGTAGGAGGGAACCGGGCAGAGCCCGAGGAAACCCACGACCATCCGCAGGTTGATGGCAGACCAATTACATAGATAATGTATTTGATTAGTTTAATGCTCGCTTCAGGCGTTTGTCGTTTATGGACTGTTAGCAGCTGTATTGGTGGTAGCATTTGCTTTTATATAAAATCAACGTATTTGTAATTTTACTAAGAGAGTAAAGGTAACACACAAATAGGAAACCAACACGTTAGTAATTAGGTTATGTATCCTATACAAATAGAACGTTGGATATGTTACATCCCTTAATGCATAATGCATGTAAATCCACATGAATCAGTGATTCTGCGAACCAACATATTAGCCTATTCTATCAGAGACGTCAATACTTGCTGATTTCCATCACTGAAGCACTGTATCCATCAGAAGCACACAGCTGCAATTTGTAAACATCTGGCTCACGAAAGAAAGGATGAATTTTCTTCTTGATCCAAATGCAAAAATTTTATTTAAATCTGGATATTAAACTAGAAAATTATTCAATGTTGTCAACATTACACAATAGTAGAATTTCTATAGACATTTACGAGCACAATGCACTGTGTAATCTATTAAAATATACCTTCACAATGCGAATATGGATGCAACATGGCGGATGCACTTAACCACGGATGTTCGAGTAAAACAATCTAAGCTCTCTATACACATGTATAGAAAGTACTCCGCATACATAGTAATCAATCATTTGGCCTGTCGTTTTTTCACCCAAAGATAATATCAATACGAATTAGTAGGCGATCGTTTCCGGTTTCATCAGAAAACAAAACGTTCTTAGTTTCATCGTGTGAGCATGAGTTGTTTTTTTACGCCTAGTTCTGTCACAAATTATCCACATTCCAGTATCACCTTCATCGCGGAGACATCCAACATGGGGAAAGAGCCTAACGCCAATTGTCCTGGTTTCTGACTTTTAACATCAAAAGTGCATGTTCATTGGCCCAACCCGCAATTTTGAACAATATATGCCACACGTAACGGAATGAACTGAGCGTACATTGTTTTGATGCCAGTCAAACAGCATGTTGTAGGTCATTTTTAGTCCAGTAACGTCTGACGCAGTTCATCGCCATTGGTAGATATACTAAAAACAGAAACCCATCCCATCTTGCTCCTCCTGATGGCAAAATATAAATTGCAAGACAAAGTATATCAGACATTCCTACACTTGTCCGTTAGTTCATAAGTTGTCGATAGTCAAAAATATTTATCACAGTTGCACTTTATTGGTAACATATTATCCAAAATAATGCATATACATCCCTCAAAGTTTCAACGAAATGTCAGCTAAAGTAAACTGTATTTGTAACGGCATGAGAGTCAAGAAGGGCTAGGACTAATATATAATAATTATAACATCACTGCATTTTTTTTTACCTAATCCTTTTTTTTTAACCTAAGGCATGGTGCTTGGGGCTTCTAAGTTGATACTGTTTTAAGCATGAATAGAGACAAAACCCTAAACCCAGTGTTGACAAAGAGACCGGTATTCTCATCGGCGTAAACGTGTGACCATTTTCCAAATATCACGCTGTCGTTTCTCTAGTTTTGCTCGCCCACGATCGTAACAACGGTCATGATTTTGAACGAATTTCACAAACGCCAGAACTTTGATCGTGGTTCCATAGATGAAATAAAAGCGCGACTGAGCTACCTCTGTACTCGATCTAGAAATTATTCCACTATATGCTGCGGTCAGGTTTGATTTGGATGATATGCCCAAAATATCGATAGGTAATATTTGACGTGGGAATATACATGTATATATACATGAAAACTGGAAATTACCTCTCCTTTACCCATGAAGAACTAATTATATAACCCTTTCTTACATATTGCTTTGCGTTGAAAATCAGTCATGCGATTATCGACTTTGAACATGGCTTACGAGTGATATACGAACTTAAAACTCATACTTAGGATATACTGTTTGTAACAGAAAAAGTTAAAGAGCTACGGTCAAGAATGGTCACTAACGTAAACCAATGCTAGAAAAGCCAGAATATTGTCAGGTTTTGACTTCACTGTTTACACACTGTCGTTCTTTAGATTTGGAGGCGCAAATGTGACGAAGAAACCTTTCGCGACATTATACACCGTCGGACTGCAGTTCCGATTTGTTGAGCACTGTTTAAGGAAAGCACTAAGGCATTTCCGCCATCACTGAGCAAGACTGAGCGGGATGGAGTGCCGTATAAATGTCATATAGTAGGCTTTTAGTTACAAAAGGTGCAATTATCGATCCTGTTGAACTTGAAGGATTACCATTAACCTGTTGTACGGTCATGTCTGCAGCTGAATAATAATCATGTCTACCATTTACAAATCGTGAGTTTTATAAACTTAAATCGATTAAACTGTATGATATCGGTCAAAAAAGCAAACAGCCTTAGGAAATATTCAGATATGTGACAGACCCTTCAGACTGTGCTGTTTGCACACTGTCATGCACTGTGTTAGCATGCACCAAGTTTGTTTAACATCTAGCGTTTGAAGATATTTGTCCATTTCACAGAAAACTGTTCACTGTGACAGTTTATGTATTGTTTGTCCCCAATTTCCATGACTATAAACCCACCACACAATAAAGGCTTTGTAGTTGTTATGTAATCCATGCCTGCGGATGAGTTATTGGGATGTCACTCCTGGTATCCCACATCAGGCTAGGTCATATTGACACAGTTTTAGTAGCAAACGTTTCTACATCGATTTTGTTTACACCTATTCACACGCCTCTCATCGCGCTGAAACATGGGGCTCAGCATGACGGGGATACGTTAAGTACTGATGTCAGCTTACTGTAATTGGGTTGGGCACTATGTCTGTCGTCTGGGCATGATATTACAGTGAGGCAGCACTATAAAGATGACGTCACCGAAGCCGATTCGTCACAAAGAGATAGCGTCATATTATGTTAACAACCATGTTAAATATGGCAAAGAAAGAGGTGATCCAAAATACCCATGATATACAAATAATAGTTTCAAAACTTCATTTCTCCTAAACGAAAAATCGAAAAAAATTATTTATACAAATAGCTTTCCCAGCGTTTCGTTTGAAGCTTGCGACCTTTACATACGTTTGCTCTGCCCGTGGTATTCTTCATTTTCTGTGTTCGGTGTATATCTTTTTGCTTGTGTAATAAGCTCACTGTGTTTCTACTGAGTACAGAGTGAGTGAGTGCTTGGGGTTTAACGTCGTACTTAACAATTTTTCAGTCATATGACGACAAAGGAATCCTTAGAGTGCATGTAATTTGCCTCCTTGTTGCAGGACGGATTTTCACCACTCTTTTATCTAGTGCTGCTTCACTGAGACGCCTTACCGAAGGCAAGTAAGCAGCCTAGCCCGAGCTATTATACTGATATGGGTCAACCAGTCGTTGCACTATCCCCTTCATGTTACACGCCAAGTGCCTCCTTGTTGCAGGACGGATTTCCACCACTCTTTTATCTAGTGCTGCTTCACTGAGACGCCTTACCGAAGGCAAGTAAGCAGCCTAGCCCGAGCCATTATACTGATACGGGTCAACCAGTCGTTGCACTATCCCCTTCATGCTACACGCCAAGCGAGGAAGTTACAACTTCATCTTTTAAGATCTTAGGTGTGGCTCGATCCAGGATTGACCCTGGATCTACCGCTCCAGAAGCGGACGCTCTACCAACTGTATACTGAGTGCAGAAGGTCATTGATCTCTGTATACCTGTTGGACTGATGTTCACAGTTAAAATGTTCATATAAGGACATTCAACTCTCTTTATGATAAAAACTACGGTTTTCCGCTTATTTTTTCTAACGTGCAATTAACGCCGTGGCTAATACTTGCTTCACAGCTACCATTACCTAATTGGGTTAATTAATGTTGGACATGAGTTTAATCATCCAATTATCGATCTTTATGCCGTGCGAATCACCCGGATGTTTCCAACATACATCAATTACCTGGTCATTTCCGCGGCATTAGAAAGTTGTCGGATTTTATTATTGTTGTCCGTCTTCAGTATTAAGCATACAGGCTAAGGTGATTTCCCCCTTGGAGCGCCGTGTCAAATGTCGTCTCATACACTTCGATATACGATAGCAGATGGTGAGAGGTTCAAGCGGGTTGACATTTCTGTCGGGGAAATGTCGAGCCGGGAAAAGAGGACGTGAAATCGAAGACATCGCCGTCAGATCAGATTTTCATTTCAGCTCCAACCGGAATCTCTGCCCACTCAAGTTTATCAGCAGCAGGCGCCCCTCTCTTTTCAAAGTTCGGAAAGCCACCTGTGCTGTGGACTACATGGCGACGGCGTCTGTTCGGCCATCGGAGGTCCAGATCGCATTAATTTGTCAGATCTTGTGAAAGTTTGATGCGTGTTGAGTCCACCTACATAAAGCCCCATGGGTAGCTATATACCTACGCAAGTCCGGTTAACGACCAAGGGAGTCCACTAACGACCGTCACTAGTATATGCAAGTATACTAGTATAGTAAATACTGGTTTTTAGCGTCATCGCAATATGGAAGAATTGACTTTCACCCTTAAACTATATTAGTTTCTTTTAATCGGATATTGTCTAATGAGGCCAAGACTATAATGTGCTGTTTTAAAATTCAAACATGCATCGTGATACTGCATGAGCCCATCGGTATCTCAAAGAAATCGGTTTATGGTTCTGAACGCCAACCCAATGAAACTAACTGGTCAAAGCTTTGGTGAAGGATATCCACTGGATATCCGAACTGTTGCAACTAAAGAACAACTCAGGTACAGATTTTATTATCGACAGCTTATGTTCTAGCAAGATTTGAATACTGATTTCACTTATTCGCTTAGAACATACCATACGCGTTTCCAACATCACTGAAAACTGTTGACTGCTTCTCTTTGTATGATTCCGTCTTAATTCCATACTTCATCTACTTTCTTAGCTCTGCTGGTTTGTACTTAACGTCGTTGAGACCTGGAACGTGCGTTGGTTGACAGCTGGTATTGTGCTGGATAAATTCGGCTTGTTATAAGTTCACATCGGCGAGGATTTCCTGGACATGATTGATCTAATAAGACTGTTTTCTGTCTGTATTTCTCTTTTGGACTGGTGCCTTGGATTGTTTTGTGTTTATCGATTTCTGAATATCTTCAAAGAGGGATAGCATACGAATGTAAATTACTGACGTACTGATTTAGTAAATGTTTATGATTCAAAGTATGGTAGTATTTGCGTTGTGAATTAAATAGACGGGATCATACATAACAGTACTGAAGTCAAATCTCGTGACAAATACCGAGTGTTCGTTGTGTTGGCACTAACGACCAGAAGATGTGAATCCGGCCCTTCAACAAATCTCACCAAAAGCGCTGATGGCGTTCAACATGACACGAGCGGTCAGCATCTTGAATGACAATGAACACACACACACACACACACAACACATATATATATATATATAGATATATATATATATATATATATATATATATATATATATATATATATATATATATATATGTGTGTGTGTGTGTGTGTGTGTGTGTGTGTGTGTGTGTGTGTGTGTGTTCATTGTCATTCAAGATGCTGACCGCTCGTGTATATATGGATTTGTCTTGACAAGGTGACACCTGTGAGTACATGTACATGCCATCAAGCAAGGTCATCAAGCAAGGTCATCAAGCAAGGTCATCAAGAGTTTGACAAATTCGGTGAAACGTTTTTGACACGTCCCCTTCAGAGTAATTTGTATTCAGTCGGAAAAGATGGATTTATATAGGTTCAGCTAATGAAGTTTACAATGGCATTTGAAGTTACAAAGCACTGATAAGTTGAAGAATCTGTGACCAGTTTAAATACTGCTAAAAATAATGACACTGTAAATCGATAATGGAAAGACGGATTTCCTAAACAAACCCAATGTGGATTTATTGTAAGGACGAACAGACGCGGTTAATTTTGGCTGCAACTATAGCATTTAAAGGTGGATTGTGTTGTTTCTGGGGATGGTGCTCTTCCTGTTTTTGATGGTGCATTTTTTTAAATTCGCATGCGTAGCAGCTTAAGATCGCACATCGACTTTTTTCTTGTCCACTGATGTCGGAAATATGAAGGAACCTGCTCGCCTTAATTCTTCACACCAATACACAGAAAGATCTGGCTTTCCTTATCTAATATATTTCGCTGCAAAAGTTAACTTATACGACACTACCAAGTCACCCTGATTTATCACGGCAGCTACTACGATATCCAATATGATAGCAGTTACGTACCCTTGCATTGTACACCACAATAACGGCCACACCGTATTATGTAACTGCAAAAGCCTATTGGTGCCACTGTAAAAAATGTGTCCAGCTAATTCGTTAAAACGGAATAGTAATTCGTTATGACGAATTAGCAAATCGTTATAACAGACTGTCAATCTGTTGAAACGATTTGCTAATTCGCTATTACGATTTAGTAATTCGTTAAAACGGAAAAGTAGTCCGTATTAACGAACTAGGTAGAAATATTTTTTCAGAATGACACCAATAGGCTTCCATATATGACTGCTCGTGCAGTCTCGGCATAATTTTTCTGTGCATCATCCATCCATTCCACTTTCACGTAAGTTTGACTAGGGCGCCATCTCAGCTGACGTCACGTTATATTCATATGCGGTATTTCCCTTTCACTGCATTGGACAGCCTACCGTATAGTCACTGATATATGTCATTGATGTATGAACAATTGTCATTCTGAAGTCGGTATTGTACTTTTGTTAAAGACAGCCTTTTTCTCGACTGTATGGATCTCCACATCTCGGCATTGTGTACTGATTTATACCCTTGAAAAGACGAGGCGTGGCGAATCAATAGATGTCTTTGTTCATCGGCAAACAGACTGCGCAAGGGACCTAGGTGAACAGCCGGGTTAAAGTGGACGGAGCGAACGTGGAGAAATCTTAGGGACTCACCCAACAAAAAGATGCGTCAGCTGGTCGCAGCACTTGTTCCCTGTCACAGCGATTGATCGCTCTAGCTAGCGTAGGCCTCTCACAGATTTCAGGGCTTGACACCCAGCTACTACATAAGCAAAAGACCTGGCTGTGTGTTTAAACAAAAAAAAAGACGTTATAGGCTTTAAGTGAATTATTTATGAACCACTCAGGGACCACTCTTTTACCATTGCGCAAGAAACTTCGGCTATGCAAACGGTGCTACAAAGATCCCAAGATGATTTAAGTGATGCTAGTTTCCAGGGACGGCACAAAGATCGTCTATCCAGTTTATCAATAAATGTATGTAAGTCTCAATGGTTGAAGCATCAAGCGTTCCCGATGTGTTTAATAAAGGCGTGTTTTATCTATACCTACTTCTGCCGTGCACATTAATTGAGATGCGGTTTCGTCTTATAATTGCCAGCGGTTGTTAAATGCCAACCGTATAAACTTATACCTGCATCAATATAAATGTCTTTACTTTTGCTCGAATTGCTAAAACTCGTGTTTCCAAAAACCTCTTTTGGTGTCGATCGTATTCTGTGGCAAACATTTGCAGTGTGTTGAATAGTCCATTTTAATACCGATCGCCATATACTATTACGATGCCACACCTGTCAAGCCTGTGCCGTTGAGGGTTGCAGTACCACATTTCCGCCTGATGATTAGGCCAGGTCATCATAATCCTTACAGCGCATGTGCAGAGCTCTAACATTGGCTTTTTATCACTGCCACCTCTAATACACGTTCAGAAATCCTGAACAAAGCCGAGGTCACTGGGGTCACGGTGATAAGGCAGGAAGTGATGTCAGGAAACACAAAAAGCTCTGCCTCAACCTTTGTTTTTAATAATACGTCATACACATAGATTCTGTTAATCTAAAGCACCTATATCCACAAAATATGATTCTTACCAACACCTGAAACAATTTAATTGATGACAGTTGATTAATTTTGACTAAACAAGCCTACATGCGTTGCACAGGCTCCAAAAGTCAAGCTTATCTGGTGATGGCAGTGATATAAAACGAACGTAGAGAGCGACACTTACGTGGAGGAGTATACAAGGTCACTGGAATCTTCGACAGAAGAGCACAGGGCTCTCGCCATGTGACGTCACCAAGTGATCTGAGAATAATCTTTAACCAAAATTTCTGATTTCAATATGTATGAAGAGGCGTCAGAGATGATGACTATTTCAGCCCACAGAAAACAGCCTCTCTGTCTCGCTGTATTACAAAGGTCCAGGTAGTAAAAGGTCAAAAGCTTCCATAGTTTTGAGACTGCGTCTAACAGCATGTTTCCTTCAACTGCTTAAAGGCCATTTTAAAAACAAACAGGCTATATCCACTTTTAGGTCAGCACAATCTATTTTGAAGTTCCTTCATGTAGGTCCATTTTAATCCTTGTTTTAGTAATTGCTGAAGTCGATGGCTTATTTGTTCACAACAGCTCCGAATGTTCATGTAACCTTACGTCAGTGTTGATGTCGAAGAAGAAGATTATATGCGGACTGCATGCGAAGTACTCTTGTGTTTTTTGAGATCGGATTTATTCAAACCTTGATATCATTGATATGTGTGTTGATATCAACACATAAACTGACTTTATCCACTCTACTGTCACTATGAATCGGGTTAAACGATGTTATTTTATGCTTCCGGTCTAATAAGCCACGAGCTTGGGATCAGTGAGTTCACCTTTTGCATGAATTGCCCTGACCTTTGCACAGAACAGTCCGTATTTATCGTAAAGACTCAAATGACAATGCAAATGTAGAAGGCGGGTTTGAAAACTCCGGTCCAATAGACAAACGTGACCAAGGAGTAAGCAACTTCTTCTGAATAGCATTTTTTGAACAATTATCTAACAAAAAATTCCATTTTGTTTTCACATAGTCAACCTTATATTCCTAACTTAGAAAGGCTTTATGTATGCTCTCTAGATTAGGTGAATATATACATATACGTATATTGTATACGCCTGGATAAGCATTATGGCTCAGAGATATGACGTTCAACATGCAATATCCTTTCCAGGCAGTCCATTATTGGTAATCAGTGTGTCATATTGTTCAGGATTCCTGCCGTCTGAAGCATCGCAAGAAACTTTTGGTCAGCGCAAACTCTAATATTATCATCTTCCGTATTCCCCATTTGCTGTCTTTGGGTTATCTATAATTTGAACCCATGATTCAAGAAAATTGTGTCTGTACATCTTTGCTTGATAATTCCTCCGGTCTGTATATATATGAATGAAATATAATACGAGGAGATTTTAAACCGATGGTTGTTGCAGGTGCATGAGACACAAATTACGCTAATTTGCTGTAGGTCTGGCTGTCAACTGTAAGTCTTATATTGCAAACAGATGGAATATAAATGTTTTATTTATTTTCTGACATTTCTGGAAGGTATGTGCCCAGTGTAAAGCCACTAAAATGTACAGGAGTTCTTTTTTCCCAATTCCACGAGTGCATGGACAAAACCATAGCACCCTAAAACACAAGAAAAGGCAAGAAACGAGAGTGGTGGACAGCGACAATGCACAGAATGTCATAGATAGGAGGGAATAGTGCTGACTGCGTGGCTGCAAGAGATGGAGGGAAAACACGTAAAGGTGCTTGCATGTAATAGGGAGGAACAGCCAAAGTGCCCATATAGAGGGATAAAAGGCTCAGGTGCTTGTATGTAATAGAGAGGAACAGCCAAAATGCTCATATAGAGGGATAAAACGCTAAAGTGCTTGCATGTAATAGGGAGGAACACCCAAAGTGCCCATGCAGAGGAGCAACACGCTAAGGTGCATGCATCTAAGGCTGTAGGCGTGGAAAAGAGAGGGGGAACAGTCGATGTGCTTACGAAGTGCTGATCAGGTGCAGGAGACAGAGAAACAAAACGCTAAGAAGTGCGTCGAAGACTGTATGGGAAATGTGAATGTGCCTGAAATGCTGATCGTGTCTAGGCAAAAGTCTACAAATGTAACAGTGAAGGTGCCTGCTGACGATGTGTTGACAGAAGGACGGAAACTAGCCTTATTAGGCAAACAAACAACGCAGCCCAACAGAGCCTGGACAAACCGCGAAGACGCAGGTTTCAAAAGCTTGGACCGAGTTGATCAGGTGCATGCAGACACGATATACGAACAAACAGTGAAAGATACAGTGATGTGGTCCGGTGAAAGGCATACACCTGAAGTGACGAAAAGTAAAGGAGCAAAGGAAGTGGTCCTGCGCAGAATATAGACGAACTCTAGTAAAGGTGAAAAGAATTAGTGATCCGGTGCAGAGGACAGACGATCTGACGAACAGTGAATTTGCATAGGATTGATCCGGGGCAGAATATAGAGGAACTCTAGTGAAGGTGCAAAGGAAGTGATCCGGGGCAGAAT
Source organism: Liolophura sinensis (assembly GCF_032854445.1). NCBI lineage: Eukaryota > Metazoa > Mollusca > Polyplacophora > Chitonida > Chitonidae > Liolophura > Liolophura sinensis. Next base: position 29,357,012 of record NC_088302.1, on the reverse strand, counting down.
ATAGAGGGACTCTAGTGAAGGTGCAAAGGAAGTGATCCGGGACAGAATATAGAGGGACTCTAGTGAAGGTGCAAAGGAAGTGATCCGGGGCAGAATATAGAGGGACTCTAGTGAAGGTGCAAAGGAAGTGATCCGGGACAGAATATAGAGGGACTCTAGTGAAGGTGCAAAGGAAGTGATCCGGGGCAGAATATAGAGGGACTCTAGTGAAGGTGCAAAGGAAGTGATCCGGGGCAGAATATAGAGGGACTCTAGTGAAGGTGCAAAGGAAGTGATCCGGGGCAGAATATAGAGGAACTCTAGTGAAGGTGCAAAGGAAGTGATCCGGGGCAGAATATAGAGGAACTCTAGTGAAGGTGCAAAGGAAGTGATCCGGGGCAGAATATAGAGGGACTCTAGTGAAGGTGCAAAGGAAGTGATCCGGGGCAGAATATAGAGGGACTCTAGTGAAGGTGCAAAGGAAGTGATCGGATGCAAAAGACAGGGGAACTGAATAAAGTGAACCAGTGAATAGCATAATTCATTTGCACCTTCACCAGAAGTTGGCCGCCTTTGTGCTTGTTGGATAAAGCTGTGGGCAGACTATCTGTATGTGGTCATAGAGAGAGAGAGAAACACTGATACAGTGGTGACGGACACCGTCACACCTCACCATTACCAAACAACCGTTATTGTTATTACAATGCCTCGTTATGATTTCATTACTTTTGTCCATGATCAGTGGTTTCCAACCAGTGCAGGTGGGTCTCTCGCATAAAGGGTAATAAAGACGAAATAATATAATATATACCCAGATGCGCGCAAATCACAAGTCAGTTCATCAACCGGGAACGAAATGTCAAATTTAAATCAAAATCAAAAAGACCCGTTTCTTTAAGAATTTACAGTACAATTTCGAAACAAGGAATAGAAATAACTTTAATTGCAACTAAAAGGTAATTACGAAAATGGTATTTGTCAACAGTTTCCAAAAAAAACCCGGAAAGATGTGCAATATATTATATAACATATGGCCTAGTAACATCTTACACGTGTGTAAGTTGACCCGGAATGCCGGCACACAGCCTGATGATACTCTGAGGGTGGAAAGACTTACTGTGACATAAAGAATAAGCCGCCAAAGGGTATAAGAAAAATTTATCATTGTATAGCTGCATATCAGAAAAAAATACTTCATTTCCTCCTTGTGTAGCATTATCAAGCGAGTGGAATAAGGTATGGAATCGCCTTTATAGGCCTACATGTACGTAGGTAACGGTTATAAGAGCTCAGGGATGTATACAGCTTATTCGCAGACCTCAACAAGCCAAGTCCCCAGCTGTCGGACTTGGAGTTTGATTAATGTCTGTATCAATATGAGTTTTTTTTTCTGACGGAGAACTCAGTACAGTGATTTGTGGCAAGGAATGAGCGCTGATTTCTGGTGCGGTTATAGTACGGATAAATTATCATATTCCAGTGAGTGGTCAGTACCAGATTGAGTTAAACCCATAGTACTGGTCTACAACACAACGGTGTCTTCATCCAACCTAAGAATGCCTCGACCAAACACAATGGCAACGCCGCTGTCCATTCTACGGTAGCAGCTGAAAAAGGGACATAACTGATGTCAATTTGGCATTTCGTCAGACTGATGGGTCATATAACGAGTGAGCATCTGTTTCTCGGTTGACAGTTACCGACATTTGGCATTGTGAGCAATTTCATTTGTGCCAACCGCCACTGCTAATTTCTCGTTACGACCGGTAGTCGAGACAAGAAGGTTGATAAATCACAGGGCGGCTTTTTCTCATAGCTGTATGGTTTCCGTATTGTGGCCTATCGACGATCCTGCTGATTGTGAAAATATTACCGACACTCTAACGGAAATCCTTTCAAAATGCGACCAAATCAGTGGAGACAATTTCTGTGAGTCTTATGACTCGGGACAAAAATCTCCGAAGATATAGAACGATGGGACCATGTCTCTTCTAAACGTGATCGGTGAGTATATATACATACAGATGTAAGCATACATATTTATACGTACATTAACGGAAACATATATACTAGTACAGGACAACTGAGTAGATTTGTTAGTCTGCACTTTCCAAAGAGAGCTGGCGAACTAATATGCCCACTGTATGTTTGTCGGAGTGCGAAAGAGCACTTAGATTTTGATTTTCAAGTTGAGTGTGCTCAACAGAGGCTGTTAGGTCTTAATCGAATTCATGCGAATTTGAGGGAGGGTATATTTCTGTGTGGAATAACTATACACGCAGTGCATTTTCAAGAATCTGATTTGAGTATTCAAATTACCAAGCGCAAAACGACGTTTTGAATTCAAGGTATAGCAAAATCGCATTTTCAAACAATCCTTTTGGGAAAAACATGAATAATAACATATGCTTTAAAGAACTTAGGAATAAACTGACATGAACAAATCGTCGGAAGTGTTTAATGATGTGAGGGGATTTAAAGCGAAGGCCTTTGAATGTATAATGACTAAATTGGATTCAAAGGCGCAGACCAAAGTAAGATATGTGTCAAACAGGAAAGATGCTATACAATTAAAGAAGTTATAAAATCAACACAAAAAATCCCTACTGCATTGTCATCTAAAATAATACGAACAAATTTGGTTTCAAAGTAAACAGACCTCCGGTGCCGAGGGGTTAACTCGCCAGCACAGCGTAATGACACAGGAGCCTCCTAACAATGCGGTCGCTGTGAGTTCAAATCCAGCTTATGCTGGCTTACTCACCGGTCGTTCGTGGGAAGGTCTGTCAGTAACCTGCGGATGATCGTTGGTTTCCCCCGGGCTCGGCCCAGTTCCCTCTCACCATTATACTGGCCGCCGTCGTATAAGTGAAATATTCTTGAGTACGGCATAAAACATCAATAAAATTTACATTGTATCTGTAAATGTGACACAAGAATCTAGGGTGGCCAACTGAAAAAAGCGCATGCAGTGGAGCGATATGTAAGTGCTCAATACCTCATATAACATCTGCGCCCCGCATGGACCTGTCCTCGCGATATAGGCTATAAGGAGCCGTGTAGAAGAGAGAGAAAAATAACAGGGTAGTTTTACTGTAAGGTAAGGCTAAATATAAGCGGCTCTCAAATGTGCACTCAAGATAAGCTGACTTTTGATCAGAGTAAATCAATGAGGTGGATTTTGATTTATACAAACTTACACCAGATGGTTCGCGGAATGCATGCAGCTATACAACGCCTAGGTGATACACAAATACTGGATATAAAGCTACGCAGCCTTACCCTAACACGATGTGCGAGCGTTCTTGCGCGATCTCACCTGATTTCAGTCTTCCTGGACGTTCTTTCACATGGTAGAGTTACCTCCAGTATCCTCCAGAATACGGTACTTTCTGTAACAGACTGTAATTTACTGTGCCTATATACAGTGTAACTCCTCACCTCACAGCAGGTACGCCCCTACACTGAACGGAAAAACTGGTATAGGCGATCCAGTTCGCTGAAAACTGCTAAAAGAAATTACCCAGCTCACAGTTATGCCGTCTGTGTGTACATGTAATTCAGTAATACAAAGATGCACTCCTTTAACACATTAATTGTCTCAAAACCCGTAACGTGAATACCACAAATATCGCACATAGTACAGCGCACGTGTTGAATATCGATACGACAAGACGCACACGTTCTTTCAAGAATGAACTTCGTTAACTGCTCTAGACTGACGGGGATGTGTTCCTGTTCCCTATACTTATATACAATAACAGCCTTGCTTCCTGTAAATGTGCAGGTTTGATGTTTCGTTCAGGTCTTTCAGGGCTTTATGATGCAAAATTTCAGATGTAAACTTTACGTGTCACGTGATGCATTGGGGTGCATGTATCCGCAAGCTGAAAACTACACAAAAGGTTTCAACTTGATTGGTTCTCCATACAAGATTGTTCTCGTGCAAGATTTTCGAGGTTATTTAGATTTAACCATATTCGGTATGCAGAAACGGAAACACTGATACCTATACCGGTGTAAATTAAGTCATACAGGTGAAAACCCATGCGTGTGTAAACCCTTACAGGTGTAAACCCATACATAGTCATTTACATTTGTGAGCCTTACATAAGTAAACCCCACGCCTATATGTTCTAGACTTGGTATGATTACTAGGACTTTTACCATTTCGTCCGTTTACCTGTATGTGATATCTAACATTTTCCTTAACAACATCGTGTTCTTAACAAGAAATTAAAGTCAAAGAAAAATTAAGGTAAAGTATAAGATATGAGGCTGGAATTTTTTCTTCATTTATTTTCCCAGATAATCATGGAAAGATTATGTATACGTGACACTATACTATACAACAAGGCATGTAACATACAGGTCAGTAAATTTTAAACTGCTTGCTTTGCTAGGTATAATTTCGTTAATTCTAAGGCGAATTAGATACATGTTTGAATAAAATGAGGAGTTTAACACAGTGGCGTTTTCGAATCCATTTAGCCCTCTCCGATTCTACTACCTGCGCTTTGCCAGGCGTTTATGAATAGTGAAATGCTACGGTTTCCGCTATGGTGTCTCCCTCCAGCCAGAAACTTGCACGCATGTATATAAATACACGTGATTAGATCTTTTGTCATAGTTAATCAGTCCGTGCACGTGGCAAATATCATGCTAGTCTAAATAGGGCACTTGTGTAAGGAGAGGCATTCGCGAAATCGTACATGTTGTAAATGACCTGGCGAACATTTAAAGACCTGTTAATACTGGTAATTATAATGTTAATAATCCGCTCAGGACTGAGCCTAAATATATAATGATAGTTATTCCATTAATCAGGGGTCTTCGGGGCAGAGTAGGTTAACGTGCTAGCGCGGCGCAATGATCCAGTCGCCTCGCTTTGACTTCTAGTCCAGCTCATGCATGCTTCTTCTCCGGCCGTACGTGGGAAGGCCTGGCGGAAATCTGCAGATGGTCGTGGGTTTTCCCCGACTCTGCCTGGATTTCCTCCCACCGTAATGCTGGCCGCCGTCGTATAAGTGAAATATTATAGTATATATACGGTGTAAAACACCAATCAAATAAATGAATAAATATTATATCATACATAAATATGTAGACTAGAATAATCATAAAGCAAAGATGGGCAGACACTATTTTCGTGATTCATGGGTTCAAATTATAGGTGACCCAAATAGAGAGCAAATAGTTGATATACAAGAGCATTGATGAGAATACGTGGTGGGCGGCCCTCGTGTAGAGCCTTTTGCACGATCTTACTTTCGTTGAAGTCCACTTGTGGATATGTGCAAATCTGTATATGTATCACTCGTACGACAGTTGGCCAGTAACTTGCCAGAGGATAGTGGTTTACCCTGGGCACTCAGGTTCCCCCCACCCATGTATATAAATCCATCGGTATGTCGTGTGAAACTGAAAGAGCCTTGAATGTATGGTATTGAAACAACAGTTAAGCACCTACATATTATGTTCATATGCTGAGAGCGTCGTCAGTATCTTATCACCCATTTGATGATTTGAGCACAGGTCTACATTCAAAATACCGCTGTTTATATATTCAGTCTATTTATTGATGATTTGGGCAAGTACTCTATATTTATTTGTTTTTGATTTTGGCACACCCTGTTGTATTTACGCCTATACAATTGTTGATTTGCTAGTTTTCTTTTTAGGCTTTGCACCGATGATTTGGACAAACCTCGGTGTGCGTTTAATATTGATGATTTTGGCAAACCCTGTTGTAATTAGGTCATTCAATTCAGTCAGTTGATTATTTTAGCAACTTCGTCAACTTCCGTACATATATATATATATATATATATATATATATATATATATATATATATATATATATATATATATATGACGTAAGCTAATCCATTATCAATAAACTGGCCTCTTTTCAACCAAAATCTGGCGATTTTCCCATGCTCATACAAGCCTATATATAATCGCGGAAAAGAAGTTCTGCCCAATGCATGGAGCCAGTAGGCAGAACGATTATTTTTAAGGCTTGCGGGAACTAGAATGTATACACGTGGGTTGCCTATATATGCTTACACGTTTTTCACTGAGAATTTACATAAAACATTTCGTATGATTCAGGTAAACATAATTACCTAACGGAACTACTGCGCAACTTAAGGCGGTTGTACTTGGCTATGTACTCGGTCTTAGATTGTGCCATTATACATGTAGCCTTGTTCGTGCAAGCGTCAATGAAGAATGGACGACATATAGATATGTAAAATGTGTGTGTCCTTTGTGTTATACCATTTGGTGGAGGAGAAATGTATGATAATGACTTCATTTAATTCTGAAATTTATTGCCATGGTTAAAATACATATTTGTGGAGTTGACGGCTACTTTAAGAATCTGTTTTAAAATATATATAGACCTAGGCCTATACTATAGAGTATAACATGACACGACCTGTACATATGATGTAGACTGGCTGGCACTTACACAGTACATTCATGAAAAGCTGTTGACCTTAAAATCCATATAGTCCCATCGACCCCTACCACTTTGTTACCGTCATCAGACGGTATAGTTTTATAATGCCGCAGATTTTCTTATGTCATTTTAATTGAAATCAATATAGGGGCCTATATATACATGAGGCTTGTGCCCTAAGCCGACGAGATGAGCCCTGTTAATAATTTATGCTACAACTTTTTCTTCAGTAAAGAAAACTAATATGAATTATTACATTATGTTTCCCAAACCTATACATGAATGTATAGGCCTGCATGCATAAAACAAATTATATTTGTATCATGTTAAATTTTGTCCATTTTGTCACTGAAATTTGTAATCACGTAAAAAGTTAAATATTTCTATGGGATACTAATCAGGGAAGGTCGGTAACATTTTTTGCCCCGTTTTCTGCCTGGCACTATCGACCAGTGACTGCGAGCAAACATTGTAGTATGGAATCGGTTCGATGCAAGAGACATGAATAATCAATGCAAGTGAACGTGAATCGCCGTGACGTCACGGAAATGTGCATAAGCATTTCTACTAGAGCTGACCGAAATCAACATGGCGGCTCCAAGACATAGTATGCGACGATGTGGAAAGGCATAGCGACAATTTACGGGTACCAAGGCTACTAGTGACATGGATTTGTCATGTAATTCCGAGAGTTTACCTTAAAGAAGCTTCAGGGCGAAGAATATGTCCCTGTTGTGTGTGACTGGTAAGTACGGGGAAGGGTTGGAATGCCGACTGTAGCGGCTAGCTGTCATTTTCGTGTCGCGGGTAGGGAACCTCTGAGCTGCCGGCTCAGTGGCAGGTCTGGGAAGGTCGCCCCTAGCTTCCAGGCGGCCGACGGAAGGAGCGCTCCATGGCGCCCTGCTCCGAATACCGTCAAACCGCCGCGTGCAAGGTGGTAGCGCCTGCGATTTCAGCTGATTTCTTTGCCGGTTTCTGTATCGGTTCTGCTAGATTTTGCCAAGCCTTGAAACCAGGGCATGAATACTACATGTACGTGTATGTGTTACAGCACGGCCCGATCAAAGGGCAGAGACGAGGTATATCGACCCTATATAGTGGGGTATACCGTTTACATGTATACTACCGGTATCTGAAGTGAATAGATTTGAGCGTCGGCAATAGTGCCACAACTATAAAGCCAATATAGCTGCATAGTTATTTTGTATTAAGTGTCTCTTAATGACAACTGCTAACACTTATGGGTCTTTTGCCTTTTACATGTTGGCCGTGTAATTTAGGCCCTATAATTTAGTTAGTTGATGTTATATGTGATATGTACCACATGTACATTAGCCCATGATTCACTGCTCCATGCGACCAGTATCTTGTTGGTTTTCACACACACACATGCTACTATAAAGCCCATCATCTGCATTGCGGAATTAGGCTTGTAGGCTGGAAATATGAGGATTGAGTATAATTATAAATGCTGAGAATGTGATAAGATAATATTGACCAGCTGTATTTACATGTAAATCATACTGTCTGCCACCATTTAGGACTTAGAGCGGCTTGGATTGGTGAAGTGTCTGGCTGTTGTATTAGACACATTGAATGCTCAATCAACACTGTTTGACTTATGACACATTTGCCTAATAGGATTTCTGCAGCTTTTTACCTTAGGTTAAAAATTGAATTGAATTTTTCCTTTGCCTGTCAGCCACATGAAATCCAAATAAATTAATTCTTGTTCACCATTTGTTCAGTTCTTTGCTGTAGGCCCACGAAACACTGTGATATTGTATAGAAGAACTGTTAACCTTAGGCACTGTAAATTCATCCACCCATTAGCCTTCAGAATAGTTTTAGTCACCAATCAATCATTCAGTCATAGGAACTGTTCTGAAATGGAACTTCATTTTAGTTCAGAATTATATTCTATCATTCATAGGTCATTACGTATTGCACAGATTTTTGACAAAGTGAAGAAATAAGGGATGTTGTACAGTGTCTGCAGACTGTTAGGGTTGTTTGGGGGTGGGGGGGGAGGTGGGGGTGGGTGGGTGGGGTGGTGGGCATGTAATGAGATGGTGGTTTTTCCAGATATTGACTGTCATTTTTCATAGACAGGCCCCTTGCCTAATTTAAGACCCACCTCTCCTCTCTCTGTTTGGAAATGGTTCTACTGCCCCGATGTAAAGAATGGGTGCTACATTTAAACTAAGTTTCCTTTTATGTGGTTGTGAACTCTTTGGGTCGAGGTCATCATGGGCAGTTTTGTCAGGGTTCCGTGTAATTACATAGCGAACAGGAGAAAGATTCTATGAAAATAAAGCATTGTTTTAAGAGCAATTGGTGGCAGATGGTGTAGACTCTTAAGTTTGCTGAATTCATGCAGGTGTGTACAGTGACTGAGAATAGTCAAGGGAACAATGTCATCAACGTAACACCTTGACCGTGAACATCAGAGCTCAGCATCATTACATCTAGCTTGCCATGCATTATATACTACTCAGCACATAGTTGGGGACCTTCCAATTTGTCCAAATATTTCTCTTAAACACAAAGGTATACAAATGCAAAAGGAAAAAGAATATACAGTGTCACACTGTGTCATACAGTGATACCAAACCACCTCAATATCATGCCGACCTGTTTCTTTACAGCGCATGATTGTGGATCTGTATAGTTATGGTCCATTTTAATTGAAGTTTTGCATTTTAACCTTGTCAGTCAGTTTCCACCCAACTGAATGATTAAATTGTGGCCAAAATTGTGGTCTGTAGGTTGTCCTGAAATGGAGTGGCAGTTTTCAGACATGGGGCTTCTGTCACAGGTAACATGAATGTGTGTTTACATGACATGTTGGCATATAACAATGCACTTTGACAAAAAGAAGAGTTGTGAGCCAAGCTCTTAATGTGTCAGTGATAAAGAGAATGTGGAAATGAAACCTTGAGATGCTGATATGTACGTAATGAGTGACAGATGTCACTCAGGTTAACCAAAGCCTGCAGGTGCTTTTGAGAAAGAGTGTTACCTACTACTCTGGGATTTTAATCCTAGTATGTATTATATATAATATAGGTACAGGTGCCAAAATTTGTAAAATTTAAGAATTGTAATACTTTAGGCATGTTGTACTTATATTTACGAGTCAAACTGTATATCAGTATGATACCTTTGTTTGCATTCTGTCAGCCTGTACTAGCAACCCTTGTGACATTGGCTTTATGTTCAATTTAAGGCAAGTAGCCTAACAAATGCAGAATGGTTGACTGGTCATTAGTGGTTCTTTTTTCTGACAATACCTCAGGAACATTGCATATTTGTGATAAGTTTATTCTAAATCAATGGATCAGCTATAGCTGACAAAAATGGATAGGCTTCATTAATATTCCTTTATTTCTCATTTATATTCCTTCATATCTCCATTGAAAGACAGTTTTTCTGTAAGCTGCCTGTCCCATTGGATAGCCATTTATTTATATTCCTGAAACTGCACCATGGTGACTTCATTGATTTAGCTGCCACTGAAACTTCATTTTTCTTCATAAAAGGTCACCAACAAAAACATCCATGATATCACCAGTTATTAATGGTGTTTCAGTGGTTTCCAACTACATTTTGAACCATTATAATGACATATTTCTATTGTCAATCATTTATTTTTTTTTTTTTACTTCAAGCTAAAATAATCTAACTTCTGATTTGCTGCTGCGTTACAAATAGGCCACACTTGCTGCAGCAAGATGGCGTCTGCTGCAAACTGAAAGCGGTAGAGCTTTAGTTCTCTTCAGAAGCAATTCCTAGGGGCTGTGTGAAAATTGTTTTGAGAAACTTTAAGGGAAAATGATTCTTTAAGGACTCACTTGTTTCTTTGATGTAGTTTGAGTTAATTGGGAATGGTTCCATCATGCATCGTTTGGTAATAGATAGATAATTGCACTCACATATATAAGAATAAGATGGTACTGATAATTGAAATAGTAACTAGATTTCAGAATCATGATATTTAAAATTAGCATGGCCTCTTTTTCGTCTTAGTACAATTCATAATATTACATGTGAAATTTGAAATTGTGATACATGTATATGATGGCGTGCTTTTTTAATTACCACAGTGTATTGATTAAAGTAAAAAGAAGATTGTGCCATTTGGATTTTTTAAATCTTCATTACCGGACCTAGAACTCAGCTAGATCCTTGTATTATATGTGGCAATAGTCATTTGTAATATCATTTCATTAGCACCCCCCACCCCCCCAACCCACCCCCACCCCATCACTCTTACAGTGGAGTTGCCATGGGAAATTAGTTGCTTGATAGTTGATTCACTGAACAATAAAATATTACATTTATTGGAAAATAAATGGTTTTTAATGAGTGGACAGTTCTAGACATTAAATGCCATGGAAATTAATGATATTTCCTTGACTTCTCAGTGCTTTAATTTTCCTCTATATGTATTTGGACCTAGCTATGTGGATCACCGCATGGTCTGCTAATCTGCTAAACTGCTAATCTAGTATTACATATACTAGTGATTTGGTGTCTGACTTCAATGTTACGGATTTTAAATTTGTCGGCCATTTAATCTTTTACCAAATCTTTAACAACAGAATTTATGTTTATGCGAGCTATTTAAAAATTGTCATCCCATGATAGACTTGTATGTACAGTGTATATAGTGTTTTCTTTATGCTGGAACCTGCGGTTGGTCATGGGTTTCCCCCAGGCTCTGCCCGGTTTCCTCCCACCATAATGCTGGCCGCCGTTGTATAAGTGAAATATTCTTGAGTACGGCGTAAAACACCAATCAAATAAATAAATAAATAAATTCTTCATGCTGGTTATTGTTAAGTTTTTGGTGTCATATAGAGTGTAAACAATATAGGGAGATGCTCTGTGGGCATATTAATTAACGTTAATTACCAAATTCACAGCTTCAGTACTTCGTGTACAGATTGAGGTGAAGTTTTGCGTACACGTGTCTCCTACAGGCAAATCTAATTTTTTTTTTCAAAGATGGCTGCTGTATACATATATAATCAATGATGTCAGTATTCTGCCATGTCTGTGTTGTGGCCTTTCACCCGCTCCACTTTAACCTTGAACATGCAGCTTAGTTAAGTAATTATACCAGTAGCTATTAAATAATTTGCAAATATCAGCTTTGTTAATGACCTCGGAGGAATTGCGAAGTGACAGCACCATTTTGGACAGGTTTAGAAACACATGATCACTCAACATGCTAAAGTTTAAGACCATTGTCAGTGTGCACATAGTTTAACATATTAGAACAGTCATCATAATAATGTCATCATCATAATTTTAAAATCATAATAAAATAAAAAAAATTATAATATAATCATGATAAAGTCATCATAATAATTTTAATACATGAAATCAGATGTTGGCAGTGTTTTGAAGAATGGTTTAATCACTGAAACATATATTTCATATATATATTTATATATTTTATATCTTATATTTAAACTTTTGGTCATATGGAACACAAATATTTTGGATCAATTACAAGTTTTAGAATTAAAGTTGTCGTGATATACATGTTCCTGAAACACTAGTGTCTGCTATCAGCTGAGCCTGTCAGTCATAATTGTGGCTTGATAAGGGTCGATCCTTTGTTCCTTGCCCACAAGGAGACGTACTCTATTATTCATCTTCTTACCATCTGCCTATCTATACCATATAGATATATGTACCTTTGATTATCGGTGCACGCAGAGTTGTGATACATATTGTATTGGGTATGGTATCATGTAAGCCACTGCGCAGTCACTCTGACATGTAATTACAGCTGCACAATACTGTGGAGGGGTGTCTGTCTTTATAATGCTATGCATCCTCATCATATACATTTACATGTATTTGTTTATGTAATTATTTACTTTTTTTTTGTTGAAACTATTTCTCAGCAACTCTGTTTGTCAGTTGTTCTGTCTTTCTGTCAATCACTCTGTAAGCTTGAGGAATATTGGAAACTGCATAGTTCAAACAAATCTAACTTCTGTGAATGATTGTATGTGGTTAGGAATAAAGGTATTTGCTATTCGTTTTATGTCAGTGCAAAATTAAGCTATATTGGCTGGCCAGGAGAATATTTGAAGTGCATTTATCTCGCTTTAATGTTGCCAAGGTTTTATACTGTGAAGGGAAATCTGTTTTGTTAAAATATATGAAAGGTATCTTTCTCCATGTGATGTGTGATTCTATAATAAGGTAAGCCTATGGTTATAGATATATGGATAAAAACATCAGATGAAACAATCATGAATAATTGATATACCAGTTTTGTATTAATGAAATTTTTATGAGCAAGGTAGGCTTTCATGCTTCTCGAAAGAAATACATGGATGTTTTGTCTGGGTTTTAGCCCAGTCCAGTTTATTATGCATGTACCTTTTTTACTTGTATTTTGTTTACAAGGCAAAATAAAAAGGGGAAACAACAAGAAACAATGCTTGAAAAATGGTTATTCACAACTATAGTTATGAAGTTTATATGGTCATTTACATAAAATTGCCCCCCCCAAATTACCCCACAATAGTGGAGTGTTTTGGATTTCAGAAAGATTTTACATGTATTTGTGATATAATGAACAGCTTGCTTGTAAAATGTGGGAGACCAAGCAGTTTAGACTAAACAGCACTGTGATGACCGTTTCTACCTCATAATTCTGGTTATAGTTCAGTGTGGATTCAGGTCTAGGGTAACATTGACTCCATAGTCCATCGTGCCGTACGTGGGAAGGTCTGCCAGCAACCTGAGGATGATTATGGGTTTCCCCCGGGCTCTAACCGGTTTCCTCCCACCATAATGCTGGTTACCGTCGTATAAGTGAAATATTCTTGAGTACGGCGTGAAACACCAATCAAATAAGTAAATAAATATAGTCCATCCTGGTATACTCTTCATTTCGACCTCAGCTATTGATAGCTAGTCCAAGTACTGATCATCAATTGACTGTACACTGTAACAGCATGGTTGTCCTATGTGGTGTCAGTATTCTGGGACTGCATAGGGTGTCCTGTCTGGTGTCTGGCATTTCAGGGACACCATTGTGATGTAACCAAGCGAATATCAAAATCAATGTGGGGGCCATTTCAGTACCAGTAATGTAAAAAATGTAGACTATTTAATTTGCATTATTGTATGTTTTATAAGTATCTGTCATTTGATCCAGGTGATATTGATTCCTTTTTTCAGTTAATCTAATTAACATTTCTGTTTTGTTCTTTACAGTGAAGAAAGCACGGCTTATAGGGACGGCAGGTAAGGTCTTTTGTCTTATTCTTAATACACTCATATGTTTCATTAGGTACAGCTGTGATATATATATATATATATATGTATTTACTGTACATGTATATGTAACATACACAGATAATGTAAATGTACAATATGGACCACATTAATAAGTGTAGAAATCATATATCACATGTGATGATATAATACTCATTTTGCTGCAACCTAGCAGCCATGAATTTCAATGTGTGTGTATCAATTTCTTGTACATTTTGATAAAATTAATTGCTATTTGTGGTAGATCATCGTAGTGGTTGGAATCACACTTTGGTCTGGCCTGGCTGCATGACTAAAAGCATTGTTTTTGCTGCAAGTGACCAATGAGATATCGGAGATTTAGTTCAAGTCTTGCTGGAGGCTTGGGGGTCATGAGGTGTGGCACGTAGCTGACAAAGGGAAGGGATTTATTCACTCTGTCCACTATCGTGTCTTCCACTCATACACACGATAAACTTGGTTGCTGCTCAGAATTGAAGTGTTTTTGCTTTCCATGTTAAACACAAATCAAGTGAAATAAATAAATAAATAAATAAATAAATACATTCTCCGGCAACATCGTTTACTAAAAGATGCTAAAATGAAGCGTGTCCAGTATTTAATGGAACCTGCCACTGTTTCAAAGGCAGATATGTTACATGTAAATTCAAGGCGTTTTTGTGTGGGTTGGGTGGGGTTTTGGGTAGCAAGAAATGCGAAATAGGATGTTCAAATAGATATAGCCCTTTTTGAAGCCATCTGGTGTGATTAGGGTGATCAGATTTCTGGTTTTCCTACATGTGTCTCCCAGATATTAAGCGCTGAAAGCCGAATAGCACTAATTTTCTATTTTTTCCTCCACTTGAATGGGTGAATAGATATTTAACCCTAGATTGTAAATCGCATGTGATTCAATCAGAATTTTACCAAAATGTGTCACGAGACACAGTAGGGTGGCATAAATGTGCTCGTACTGTTCAAATATTGGTATCCAAATTATGTTGATGTGTAGTTATTTCATATTAGTGTCTTCATTGCCAGGTCTAAGGTATCTAAAGGCTCTCAGCATTATACTTGTGAACATTTAGAAGCAGGTGCACTGCAGCATCAGTTAATACAGGTACAGATGGTTGGCATATCAAACTTGATGTCATCCGCATGTGCATTGAATCTGCAGGTTGTTTGGGGGTAGCACAGATGATACTCACAAAGTCATCTTGTCCCCAGAGGCTTAGCAACACCAGCTTCTGATCCAGCATGAGTCTTGTCACCACATGGGCTTATATAGCCTCAGGGTTTGTTTAGCACAGCTGACAAAGCATCGCAGCTGATATCCATTTGTGAGATTAAATAATGCAAGAGGTGCATTAAGTGTCTAAATTGTGCTTGTAAGCTACGTTGTATATGTGTTTGATGATCTGGTCTGGCTCATATCTAGTCCAGGGATTGACACTGTGATGATATCAATTCCCTGACATTCTCACTTTCTTGTCACAGATAATAACCAACCCTCAACTTCAGGGGCCAAATTGTCACTGATGATTAAGATACTGGTATTAACGAAGATATATATATATATTCATCTCACTCATCTGTTGAAAGCTGTATAACATTGATTATGATAGATTGATATAGTTATTGGCAGCCTTTTCGTCTTCAGCTACAATGCACATGTACCTGTGTATGCACATATTATATGTTGTCTGAAAGCATATACATGTAATTGAGGGTTTTTTGGGGGGTGTTGGGGGGGGATGAACTAGGTACCCGTGATACTGATTTCACTGTTACCTAGCAACCAATGTACATGTATAGTATGAAAACCCAGTCTTTAAATTCACGTTTTTTTTAAATTATATTTTGTCAGATTTTATCAGTAGGTTGTGTTGGAATGTTTTAGCTTATTTTATCTCTAAACAAAATCACATATATTCCAGTATGAATCAGTATAAAAGCAGAAAAAAAGTCCAGGACAACTTTCAGATGTTGTCCTAATTTTTTCATTATTGTGTTGTTTGGGTTTACAATATAGCGCCATAAAAGGCAGCAAAAAAATTGATTGACAAAGTTTTTGAAAGTGAGTCCAGTATGATATCAGTGGACAAAACACTATCAATAACAGTGATAAAGCCTACGTTATGTAATAAAATTTTGTCTTTTTATGTGAGAAAAGCAAGATAAACTACATGTGTTTTCAGATAACGTTTTCAGTGGTGAGGCAGCTAAGTGGCAGCCTCCTTACATTTCTCTTTTTCATTGCTTTTATTGATAATATTAGCACACATTGTAGACATGTACATGCACCAAGCGTGTGGAGATAATTGCATACTGGTACGATTAAGAATCTCTCATAGGTACATTATTTGCCCAGTAGCTTCACTGATGCTGAAATATTGAGTCATAATGAAGTTTTTGTGTTTGAAGTTACACTACTGTATATTACCTGCACAATGTCTGTCTTTTCTCAGAAGTCAGAATCCACCTTCAGCTGAATTTGTTTTATGCTAACAAATTTTTTTAATGGGTACCAATCCTTAAACTGCATTGTCATGTTCTGAGTAGCAGTGAGAAGTACTACCCTTCTACATACACAGTGTTTAAGCTGTTGGCATGCTAAACATTGAAGTGCAAAGAAACACGATCTTTGCATTAATTGATCAGCACTGTATGACTGTCTTCCTGGAAACACCAGCTTTACATCTGATGTAATGCTTGCGTTGTTGGTAGCTTATAAATATTTTAAAATAGATGTTGGTATTGATCAGCCAATGCAAATGTCATTGCAGCCACATATATATTTGAAGCTTGAAGAATCTTCAGAACATTTTTGATATTCTGTTTAAGTCAGGCATGATATGTTTTTTACTGTTCTTAAGATGGACAGTTTTATTGACTATTAAAATTTTTTTTCTTCCCCAAGATCCTCACAAACAAAAACAAAAGAATACATAGAAACAGTTACATGTACATGTATACAGGGTAGTGGGAGACGGCCCATTTAACCTACCCCCGTCCCGCCTCACCGGCCGGCTGAAACCCCCCACACACATGTACAAAGCACAAACCAAGTGCTTTAAATGTCACAATATACAGTCACATAAATGAAAAGTCCTAAGAATGACATCCAATATCACTCAGTCAATCGATCATCAAAACATGGTTTTGTGTACAGTATATATACAGGTGTATATGGCAGAACATGTGAATGGTGAGGTATTTGTAATGAATGGTTTACATAAAGGAAATATAGTTCCTGTGGAGCTAGTTTTTCATCTTTTGGGGCATATTTTGAGTCTTACATCATGCAAAGACTTGTTGTTGCTTCCATCCTCTATCCCTCATGTTTGACAAAAAAAAAAATAAAAATAAAAAAATAACTGCTGTAGCAGAAGACTTAAAAACCACATTATTTCTCAGGAATGTAAATGGCATACAAAAAAAACTGCTGTAGCAGAAGACTTAAAATCCACATTATTTCTCAGGAATGTAAATGGCATACAAAAAAAACTGCTGTAGCAGAAGACTTAAAATCCACATTATTTCTCAGGAATGTAAATGGCATACAAAAAAAACTGCTGTAGCAGAAGACTTAAAATCCACATTATTTCTCAGGAATGTAAATGGCATACAAAAAAAACTGCTGTAGCAGAAGACTTAAAATCCACATTATTTCTCAGGAATGTAAATGGCATACATACTAGGTCATTGAATAGACAAACAGACAACATGTAGCAACAAACAGAACATTGCCTTCCATAAGTGATGTCACAACAGAGCTCTAATGTAAATGTGGTAATTTGTAAATTCAGTATCTCACAAACCCATTCCATGCTGTTGGGTTTTTTTTTGCAACAAATGGAAGAATTTTTGCAAATAACCATATTCTTTAATTTTCATCAAGCAGTGACAGGTGTTAGCTCAAGGGATAACTTTTAAGATCTTGGTGAGATGCAGATTTTTGAAAGCATATTTAGTTAGAATTAATTGGCAAGTTCGTTGTTGTTTCAGCCATAAATTCTGTCGACACATAACTTGTTAGTAGCATATAGACTGTGATTGTTCAAGCCTCCATGTCACAGTTTTTGTGGTGACATTGGTGGCAGTAAGTGGTTCACGTGGCCATTTGCACAGTGTAATTAGTCGTTACTTGTTGAGATCACTTGTCTTGCACCAGTATGGTGTGTGTGTCAATATGTCACATGTGGGAAAGTTCAGCATGAAGGGGTTAGTGCAACGACTGGTTTATCCGTATCATTATAATGGCGCGGGCGGGGTGGCTTACTTGCCTTCAGTAAGGCGTCTCAGTGAAGCACCACTAGATAAAAGAGAGGTGGAAATCCGCCCTGCAACAAGGAGGCACATTACATACACCCTAAGGATTCCTTTGTCGTCATATGACTGAAAAATTATTAAGTACAACGGTAAACCCCAATCACTCACTCACCAGTAACCTGCCATAGATTGGTGGTTTACCTCAGACTCTCCTAGTTTCTTAGTCCCATTCATAAAACTGATTGCAGTTGTACATTAGTGACAAATTCACGAGTAAACAGTAACCAAACAATAAATTCATCATTATGATGACATTTTGTTCTTTTGATCCTGAAATTAATGGGAATGTTTGAATGTGTCTTAAAAACAGTAAATTGGCATTGATAAGCTTTGGAATGAATCAACAAAGTGGTAATGCCATATTTGAGTGAGTGTATTTTTCAATCATATGACGACGAAGGAGTCCTTAGAGTGCTTGTACGTGTAATGTGCCTCCTTGTTGCAGGATGGATTTCCGCCACTGTTTTATCTAGTGATGGTATCGAAGGCAGGTAAGCCGCCACGCACATATCATTATACTGATACGGGTCAACCATTCATTACACTATCGTATTAATGCTGAATGCCAAGCGAGGGAGTTAGAACGTCCTCTCTTAAGCCATAGTTGAAAGGCTTAAATGAATTCAGTCAGCAACCGTTGTGTTATTCTTAAATAATATTAGTTCCCAGCAAATTCATCCACAGGCATAATATTGCATATTTTGGCAATCATATATATATATATATGATAACCTTCAAAATGTAGAATTCTTACTTTGCCGGTTGTATTTGTCGAGGATTTAGGGTGTGTCGTTATGTCAGGGCACAGTATGATGCATTTCTAGAATGCCATGGCACTGCTGCTAGCTCTGTGCTGAATGGAACTAGTGTGTTATTGTACTAAATTACAGATCCACATCTTGGCTGACTATTGTCCTAATGTGCTGATGAATAGATGAACTCATCCGTGACCCAATCCACACTTCATTAGTTAAATTCTGTGCTGGGATAAGATGAATCTGCCTGAGTGTGGACATTGTTCATCTTAGAATCCATCTATGTCCAATTAGTATTGAAGTCGGGCAGGTCTGACCAGTGGGAGCTTGGGGTGCCTGCTCTCCCTATTGTAGTGTCTATAGCTATCAGGAAGCAAGGCAGGCAACAGCCAGGAGAACTAAGACAGGCAACAACCAGGAGAACCAAGTTTGGCAGCAGCCAGGAGAACCAAGACTGGCAACAGCCAGGAGAAGCAAGACTAGCAAAAGCCAGGAGAATCAAGACAGGCAATAGCCAGAAGACCAAGACAGGAGAACCAAGACAGGCGACAGCCAGGAGAACCAAGTCAGGCAACAGCCAGGAGAACCAAGACGGGCAACAGCTAGGAGAACCAAGACCCAGTGTTGCATAACGCAACACCAGTTTTATTCTGTGATTTATTGACTAATCACCATTAAAAATCCAAGAATGGAACAAGAATAAAATTGAAAATACACTGTTTTATTTTGTTCGATTCTCAGGTTTTACAGGATTTTCAAAGGATAATCAACATTCAAGTGTAAAATCGCTTCCTCGATTTAAGACATATATGATAGGGCAGCATGCCTGTCTTTTGTCGTGACAGTATTCATGTTAGATCATACTAATGGCAGCTTTTGTTTTTGTGATAGTTGAGACCCAAGCCCACTCTTGAAAGATTTTAAATCTAATCCTGTTTAGTTAGGTCTCTTTATTTTGTATATACCTCCCCATTTTATTTAAAATCGACAGATTGACATCAGGTCACTAAAGGATGTTACATGAATGTCATATCCGGAAATGTGCATGCAAGAATTGGGAGTAGCTACTCCAAAGATGACGTTAGCAAGGTTGGGAAAATATTGTGCACTCAGCTTTAAAAAATATAACAGTACATTATCATGATATCTAGAAGTTTGGTTTCATTCCAGAAGCCCAAATGTTTGTAAAGTATAGCTTTGAGCTAAAAGAAAAGTGTATAAGTCCTACTGTATGTGAATGTGAAAAATTTGTGTAGATTGGTGATTATCAGAGTTTTATGTCAATTTTTCATATTTGCATTTGAAGTAAATCATAACTTTTTTCACAGGAGATATCGGATATATTACTTGCGTATTAAAGTCTTCATGAGCAGGAAAATATTTGATTTGAATAAGCTTACATGAAGGTCTTAGGCTTAGCGCATTTTGGTCATGGTTTCCAATCCATATGTTCACATGTGTAACAATATCTGTATAATTTACAGATGGGGATACTTGATGGTGTTTATTAGTTTGTTAGTCCATTAGCTCAGGTAGCAAACAACTAGTGGACATTAAAATCCTTTCAAGGCACTACTGTTGTGTATAAATACAGTAAAGTAGGTAACAGTTATTGTGATGGCCATGTAGGTATGGTGTATCTGTGGGCAGGAGAAATGAGCAGTGTGTGGTATATATGAAATGTTTAAGTCAACATCTGTCAAGGCTAGCTAGGAACTGGTTGAAGGTTATTGTTTGATGTGAAGCTTTATGGGATTGACTGACCTAGCTTAATTGTGTCTATGAGTTAAATGAATTGACCAGCAGTCTGGCTATTGCCACCTACACAGGGCTGGCTGTTCAGCCCTTCACCCTGACCATACTGACCATCTGGATATGTACAGCTACATCTGTGAGGTAGATTATGGCCACAGAGAAATGCCATTATCCTGACTGATTTGGGAGGAGTCTCTCAACTCCCTGGGTATTAATTGTTGAGAAATAGAGCACATGGTGTGTAGTCACCAGAGATCAAGTGGGAAAAGGAACATTTTCTTGGACAAGGTCATAAACCAAGGTCATTTCTGAAAGAGAGAAAGAGCATTAATTGTGTTTATTTTGTTGACTGTTTTACGGTCAATAAATGATATTGTTTTTTCTGAATTTAAAGGAGAAGAAAACTTAAAAACATGACACTATAGGCTGAAAAGAGCACATTTTTTCCTATCTGGTGGTGCCTGCTGCATGATTTTGCAATTTTTCCTTGCCATACACGTAAAGCCTGAAAATGGCAGCTTGCATAAATCACTGAGTCCATCGCCGTCCTCTATCTTCAACACCCTGTAATTTATGCTGGGGGTGAGTTGCCTCTCAGCCAATGAGTCGTTAAAACTGCCGGCTTGTGTAAACTCAGAACCTACCTCCAACATTCTGGTTTCCCCATCGTCAAGCGGAAAACGAACTGTACTGTTCGCTACCTTCTGGGAAGAAGAGTTCTACCGGAAATGTACGAACTGCACTTCAGTGGTTTCCGATGGCAATTTTCCTCTTAACACAGAAGACTTCAGGACTAGTTCTTAGGCAAAATGGAGTCGCCCACAGCGGATTTTGGCGTTGACTTTATAATTTATCAACTTGGGGTATATATTAGAATATTTTTTATGGCATGTGTCTTTTCATATACTTTTCAATAGTATTTGATTGATGTTTTCATTTCTTCTCCTTTAAAAGATCACATATATTTACATGTACATGTGTTTAAGTACATAAGACCCCAACCTTCTGTTAAGAATGTCTATTAAAGAATACAAGTACATGTATACTCCAACATTTATTTAAAAAAAAAAAAAACGAGGGATTGGTTGCCAGAATGAAAAGAAAAGCTTACTTTCCATTTCAAAATCAAGCACTCGTTTTGTATCACAGGTAAAAATAACTCTGAGAACCTATAAAATACTTGCACTTGTGGATTTCTTAACGCTTTGAGCAGAGTTGATTATGTGGAATTTACTATAACATAGATGAATTTGTAGACAAAGATTATTTCACATTTAAACTGATGTTTACATCAATATAACTTCTGTAGAACAAACTGTACTAGACGACATTTGATCTCAGTCAGTTTTTAGGTGATTCCGATTCTAATTACAGCAATTAAGAACAGTTTCAGTTCTGTCAAAACAGCAATCTTCTCCTGGAACAGTTACAGCAATTAAGAACAGTTTCGGTTCTGTCAAAACAGCAATCATCTCCTGGAACAGTTACAGCAATTAAGAACAGTTTCAGTTCTGTCAAAACAGCAATCTTCTCCTGGATCAGTTACAGCAATTAAGAGTAGTTCATTTCTGTCAAAACAGCAATCCGTCATGGAACAAAAGTATGTTTTTTTTCACTGTTGAAATTGCATGTATGTAGCACATACATGTGTTCATGTTGTTACACAAGTTTTTACTGGGAATGTTTATGTGTGAACTATGTACATCCCCAAGCCATCCAAAGCTGGTTTTGAACCAGTAGTCTCAGTGTACCAGCCTTTCAAAGGCAAACAATTTCCAACCACTAGACAACAGTCAGCTCCTATCTTTCTTCTATGTAAACATATAAGTTATATGCATAGTTATGTTGAAGAAGTATTAGTGTATTTAGAATTTGTTGGGATTACTCTTTCGATCCCCAGAGGAGCACTGCTGTCATTTCATCTGAAGTGGTAAAGCTGCATACATATAATCAGCTACGGTGCCAATAGTGCATGAAAATCACTCATATCCACTATCATCAAAATCCATAATGTAATGAATTCTTCATTGTAGGCAAGGTTTTATCGACGGAAAGTCCAAAAACAAAAAATTGACTTTAAAAACAGCACTTTCAAAACATAAACCATTAATATTGGAAAACAACGTAAAAGTATGTTTAAAGTTATATGGCATGCCTATGTCATGTAGAAAATAATAGTGGAAAATTAGGGTCATGTCATATCCATGTCATGTGCACATGTAGACTAACTCCTCTTGTTCTTTTTTGGGTCGGGGCCTCCGTGGCTCAGTTGGTTAGCGCGCTAGCGCAGCGTAATGACCCAGGAGTCTCTCACCAATGCGGTCGATGTGAGTTCAAGTCCAGCTCATGCTGGCTTCCTCTCTGGCCGTATGTGGGAAGGTCTGTCAGCAACCTGCGGATGGTCGTGGGTTTCCCCCGGGCTGTGCCCGGTTTCCACCCACCATAATGCTGGCCGCCGTCGTATGAGTGAAATATTCTTGAGTACGGCGTAAAACACCAATCAATCAATCAAATCAATCTTTTTTGGGTCAATTGAGGGAATCCGTGAATAATTAATTACTCAAGTCAGTACTATATAGAACTGCAGGTGTGACACATGTAGATATAATATTATTATTGGGTGCAAATTTGTCTTATATATGTACTTGTATTCAAGGTGAAGTGGCAAATGTCACCTTATTAATACTTAACAAGCCCTGGGACGTTGAACTAGCTTGCAAAGGTCATTTCGTGCACTGTACATGTAGCTCCCAGGCTCTTACTATTCTTGTCGTAATTGAAACATAAACTATTTCTGTCATTGGACTCTCCACATCATACAAGAGGCATATGCATTATTATGGCTATATACTAGCTGCCAGATAGTACTGTTTTAGAAAATGTTTACACCATGTACAGTACAAGCACCTACTGCTGCATTGCATGTATATATTTTCCATGCATTAGTACACTGATAAATGCTTGATACATATAGCTCTACATCCCGTGCAGAATGAAAAACATAATTTGGTCAAAAGGTGTTTTGAGTAGTGTAAATAATGTTGTATTTCCTATGTACTGTAATACCTTTTCACATCTTTATAAAATGTTTGCAAAAGTCCAATCAGTGTAGTTTTGTCTCCAAAATCAAATTCAAAATATGCATAAATTGCACTGAAAGTTGGTCTTTAATGTGAGTGAGTGAGTAAGTGAGAGATTGCTTGGGGTTTAACGTCGTAGTCAACAATTTTTCAGTCATATGATGATGAAGGAATCCTTAGGGTGTATGTAATGTGCCTCCTTGTTGCAGGACGGATTTCCACTGCTCTTTTATCTAGTGCTGCTTCGCCAAGACAAATTACCGAAGGCAAGTGAGCTGCCCCGCCCAAGCCATTATTATACTGATACAGGTTAACCAGTCATTGCACTAACGCCTTCATGCTGAACGCCAAGCGAGGAAGTTACAACTTCCTCTTTTAAAGTCTAAGGTGTGACTCGACCCAGGATTGATCCTGGATCTATCGCTCCCGAAGCGGTCGTCTTTCATGTGTGAAAAGGTTGATGAATTAGGCTCCTTGTATACTGTACATACATGTAAAAATACAAGCATGTAGGTTATATTAGTTATTATTATTATATTGTTCTTGATATTGGTGACTGCAGATATATATAATTCAATCTGTCTTATGTGAAGCCAATTTGGAACTTTCCAATTGGTGTAAATGACCTAAACTATTCCCCCAAAAAGAGAAAAGAGGATTTTCAAAAACAAATAAAATGTCATTTAATATTACTTTTGGTGCTGAAACTGACATTTTTTTCCAGCAGGATGTCATTTTACCTTCCAAACAAAAATCAGAACAGAATCAATAAATCTCTCAGAATCCAGCCAATTGAGACACCTCGTCAGTTAAAGTTCATGTCATGAAAATTTAATAGTAATAGACATCATTGCACAGTGAAATGTATTTCTGAATTTTTGAGAATGGGCACCTTATTAATGCAGTATGAGAATTTTTTAATGATATTTTTTAATGATGTATGTGAACATGAAGTTCTTAAATGTACACGAACGATTATTGCCTTAGCTAAGGACGGAACACGTGAATAAAAATTCACCTGACACACCGACAAAGAATTAAGTTATATATTACCCTGAAATGTGGTGGCTGTTTCTAGACAGTATAATACAAACTAAAATCAACCGGGATGAGTGCTTGGCCGTTGTCATGAGCTGTGAATGATGTGAGCTTTTCCCATGGTTGATCGTGCCTGTAAATCTGTAGAAGTACTCGCTGCCTCGGTGACTACGTTGAGAAGCGTCATAGTTGCGGGGTTGTGGGTAATGATGGCATGTTCTCGGTTGTTCTCCGTCTTACGCTCACATGGTTTATGGCTTCATTTTGAGACGGAAAATCAATTAAATGTAATAAGCTGCTCTGGATGTAGGTCTGCTTCGGCTGGATCAAAGTAAGCAATGACTTCAGAAAGCAACGGATGATAAACAGTTTTAATCTAATGAGGCAAGAAGTGCAGTATTGTTTGTCTTATATAGCTCTCGATCAGGAAAAAGAGAAAAAAAAGAGAGAAGAATGTTGTTTGAATCCTAGGGGTAATAATGGGAACAATCCAACATGGTGGCAATTTGGGGCTTGAGCTATGTGCTCTTGTGATTAAAAATTAGTTTTAATTGGGTGCATGTATAGCTAAATACAGCGGCAATTTTGTTTTAGCACCAGTCATGTGAGCACGCTTAAACTGCCAGATAATTGTTCTAATAGCTATGCATTAAAACATTAAAACATGTTGTTGGTTTGTATTCTAGTGTTTAATAGCCAGCAAGAGTATATTCATTAAAACTGAATAGTGTTCTCAAGTTTTAATGAAATTTATGACCAAAAAAATTACTGTTAACACATGTATAATCAAAAATTTATATGTTTAATGCCAATTGCGATGGCTATGAAAAAATTTGACAATGTATATGCCACCTCAGTCATGAGAATCAAATAATGTTTTTGTGAAAGACGGCATAGCTATAGTGTCCTCTTGAGTAACGTGCAGGTGTGTGACCGACCGCATGTGACGTTTTGTTGTCGTCTTGAGTAATGCTACTGTGAA
The DNA here is from genome assembly GCF_032854445.1 of Liolophura sinensis. Classification (NCBI taxonomy): domain Eukaryota; kingdom Metazoa; phylum Mollusca; class Polyplacophora; order Chitonida; family Chitonidae; genus Liolophura; species Liolophura sinensis. The sequence continues at coordinate 29,331,338 of NC_088302.1, read as the reverse complement.
TGAGAAAAACGCACAATGATTGAGTTTATATGACAGTTGGAACCAAACACTGCGGTAGTTCTGATGACCTTAGAATAACGTGGTGGTGATTGCCAAAGAGAAATCTTGGTTAAGTTTTAAACTAATTTTACCTCCAATTGATTAAGATTCAAACAACAATCAACTGATCTCCCTGGAATATTGATCCCCTCTTGTTGCCAATACATTACTGTACATAAGATTTGAATTCTCAATATAACAGATACTAGAAGATACCATTATATATACTGCATCTATACATGTTTCAAGGAATCTTACCACGATTGTTTACAGATCTTTATAGTGACCTTGTCATGAACTGTAGTATGTTTTGGTAGTGAACGGTGCATGTGGTTATTCAAAACCTTGAGGACATGATCATCGTTTCGTTAAGCAGGCATATTTAAAGGTTTTTTTTTTACAATCCACTCACCATACGTATAATCTTGTCTCTCTGAGTAGTTCCATTTCAAGGCTTAAAGACCGTTTATTGTTTGTGCTAATTTCAAAGTGAAAGTGTGGATTGTCTTGGCAATATATCTGGCTGAAGACTTATTTACATCATCATAAAGCTGAGATACACTGGCCAGTGATAAGAACGTGGAGATTGGGAAAAATAAAAAGGCAGATTTTTAAATTTAAATTTAATTTTCATTTCATTTTTACATTTTGCTCATGAAACATACAACAACAAAAAATTTGTGTTGCCTGAATTACCAGTAACCATTGAACATTTATCAAAATTGATCATTTAATTTGATTGAAGTCAAAAATCAAATCGTTGGATCAGCTCCATGAGTGTCTTTGGTGTAAATTAACCCCTTTTAGACCTGTGATAATTTTCTGATTTACCCTAGTCTGTATTGTGGTGTATATTTACATATACCTGTAGCTTCATTTGCTAATCAGACTGACATTGGTTGATGAGAAAAGGTTAATTCTCCGTGCATGCTCCTGCATCAAGGTCATATGGACCTTGGCTCTCCGCAGGTGTAATTTGTGTAGTAACATCAGCTGCTGGGGCATGCTGCTAACAACTACCAGCTCAGCTGATGGAACGGCCTTGTATCACCAGGCAAGTTCACTCTTTGGACCGGGCAGGAAGGAAGAACAAAAAAAAAAAAAAATGCTCTGCTGCAGAGTGGAAACTGTGTCAATTGACAAGGGCTCAGCTGACTGGTTGTTCTGGCTGGAACACTGGATGGGTTGTCCAATTGATGGCAGCGGAGCCGTGGGAATAAGATTTTCTGCTGATGCCTGGGAAAATATCCAACGGGGTGGGGGGGGGGGGGGGGGAAAGCCACATTGGTTCAAGTGACAATCAGTGGACAATGATCAGTGCAAAAGACAACTGCCCTAGACTTTCTCCCTAACTCAATTTGCCCGAGTTTCTCTCTCTGGCTATTGTTGTCAGAGCAGCCCAGTTATTGCCATGAGATGTTTTTGGCTTGTATTTCATTTCATCCGAGCCATTTGAGCATCAAGCCAACAAGCTGCTTCCACTGTAACAAATCTACAAAGCTTATGCCAAGCCCTTACCAGCCACTTGTCTTCTTTCATTTGTTTCTGATCAGATTCTCTTTCTGAATCAAAAGAATTATTGTATCTTCAAAAGTACAGCTTTACCACGGTAATACAGAAATTCCACAGGCGCATGCAAATTTGAGTGTACTTGTACATGTTGCCCAGGGGGATTATCCATTCGGAGAGATTATCTCCCGATGTTTTCTCTGTTAAGTTCAGATTTAAATTTATGAATGAAGTACTGTTCTTTGATTCCTCTGGTTTGAGCTTTATTTACTGATAATTTAAAGAAGAGCATTATGTGGAACTTGGGCCCACTGTGTAGGTTACGGGTACATGATGTGATATATATATATATATTAATGGACATAGGCTATTAATAATGTATTATTACTTCTAGCTTTACATCTGAAGCATACATACACATACACAATCTCAGTATATTACGTGTATCCATGCTCTGAAGTGAATTGTGTGCTAGCTTAGCATGATGATTCAGTAGCTTCTCACCAATGTAGTTGTGAGTTCAAGTCCAGCCCATGGTGGCTTCCTTTCTCATCGTACGTCTGACAGCAACCTGCAGATGGTCGTGGAACGCGAGCCGAATTTCTCCAACCATAATCCTGGAATATTCTTGAAAAATTTTTGAGCATGGCATGTGTGACGTGTAATTACAGGTTTTTATTTTCATAATTTATGTCAAGAATTTGTATGGATTGCCATAGATTAACTCCACAGAAACCCACCAGAATCTCTTTCGAATCTAGTACCACAAAACATTGTCACCCATGTGATAGTTTTATTTACAAAAAAGTTAACGATATTGGGGATGCCATGTTTATTTATGACTTCAGAGATGGGAAGCGAGATGAAACATTGTAAATTAATTCTGCTGTGATGTATGTATGAGTTTGAATATGCCTTTCACAGGAATCTAAACAGATTTCAGTAGTTTTGGTTTACAGGAGACCCGACATAAATCGCAATCTCAGATTTCCATCAAAAATAAAACCAGCTGAACGGAGATGTTTTATAATTGATGACTCTTACCAGAGTGCTTCTCTCTGAAGTTGTTTATGACTAAGTTTGTAACTGTGTTGTTTGTGTGATCAGAAATCCACATTAAAAGTGACAGGCCTATTAAGTTAGTGTTCTGTTTTACATTGATTATGTGGGCTGCCAGCTAGACAGCTCTGTGAAGGGTGGCGCTATTGTAAGGCAGAGGCTCATCTTAACAATATGTGTGATAAACTATAATGGATTTTGGCACCTTGAGAAAGCAATGCTCGGGGTAATTGGTATAGTTTTCAAGCTTTGGCTGGTAATAATCTGACACCCTTTCCATCACGTCTAACTTCTCTGCCCACACAGATGGCATCGAGAGGGCGACAGGTGTCTCTCAAAATCGTGCCTGTCGTCCACTGATAAAATCGAAGTAGCTAGTTCTTAAGGCTAATACTGTATGCCCTGTGATGCCTTTAATTGAGTATGGTCTTTATATGATCGGTAATAGCATATATCATTGCAAAGCGATTCATCATGAAATTTGTGAGCCACTTTCACAAAACAGTCATATATTTCTGTGAATTTTTTTTTGTAAATGATGTTTATATGTAGGTTGTACCGCCAGATAAGATAAGAACAGATAAATCAATAGAAAAATTTTTGTGAAAGTGGGTATTGAAGTCCTCCTTCTGCATGCATCCAGTAAAAAATATGTAAAAATGTCATATTTTTTACATTGGGTTTTTCTTACATGTTGTTGTCCTATGTACAGTCAGTTTGACACGTTATAATGTTCAGTTTTAATTACTTCTAGCTAGACTTCGTGAATGACATAGCCTACCGCAACAGAGGGAAAGGCAAATAAATCAGTGCATTTGCATATTGGAGGTCAAAATTAGAGCGAGTTTATTTCAGATATATTCAGTGTTTGGATCCTGAAAATATGAAATATTTGTTTGTTTGATTTTGTTGCGTATTCCTTATTTTTAAAAAATTATTCATTGAATATAAATAGTAGAATTAAGAATTGTTGTATACTTTAATTCCTTCCCATTGCCCATCCTTCTTCCCTTCCCCTTCCATCCACTCCCCTCCCCAGGAAGCTATAATGCTACCACCATTAAGAAGCTGTAAGTGGAAGAATCACATCTAATTGGGATGGGGTCATTGTACATTTTACTCAGTAAACTTGTCCCCAGACGGGGTTTCAAGGTCAAATCCACAATGCTCATCCAACAGTGGGGGAAAAAAATCAGAGAGAAAGAGGAAAATTCCCAGAGGTTAATATCCTAAAAGCCACCATAAGAGGTCTTCATCTTTGTTTCTAGATACCAAGAACAGCACATTTGTGACCTGTGTAAAGAGAATAGTATCTCAAACGTGTGCTTTGCTTAACACTTTGTAAAGGACAAAGAAGAAAAAGGCCACATTTGCCAATATGGTACGAATAGCAACTGGTGTAAGGAGGTGTTCTCTAACAGAACATAGTGTCACAAGAAAGCAGCATTGATTTGATTTATTTATTTATTTGATTGGTGTTTTACACCGTACTCAGGAATATCTCACTTACACGACAGCAGCCAGCATTCTGGTGGGTGGAAACCGGGCACAGCCCGGGGGAAACCCACGACCATCCGCAGTCTCCTGACACACCTTCCCACATATGGCCGCTGAGGAAGCCAGCATGAGCTGGACTTGAACTCACAGGAACTGCATTGGTGAGAGACTCCTGGATCATAACGCCCCCCCATAAGGCCCCAGCATTGATTTGAAAGCAATGTTAAACATAAGGTAATTCAGTTTTAATGAGAAAGACAATCGACATAGCATGAATATGAAATATGATACTATCGTTGTTCTCACATGATAAGATATTCCTTAATTCTTGTAATTTTTAGGACATATATTAGTTGTTTGTTTATGTTGTTGCATAAAGATAAACAAGATATAAGTTATGCTAAAAGCAAATAATTACAGTTCTCACCCAGTTTTTGGTAAAAGTAAAGGTAGGAATATGTTCATTGGACTAACCAATTGTGGAGAAAAAGAAGATAACTATTCCTGCTTCAATTATCTGCATATTGGTTAAAAAGAGCAGACCAATTGTCCCAAAAATTATTCAAAATATTAAAATTGAATTTAATTAAAAAATTAGAGGCCCTATCTGGACTGCTATTATGGACCTTTGATTTAAAGAGACACCAGATTTTAGTAAAGGTGTCTTTCTGCATGATGCTGTGTATGACTCCTTACTGTGTAAGGTGTCATGTCTGGTGTCTTTGACTTGTGAAAGTGCGTCAGCAGTTGTACTGGTCGACCTAGCTGCTACAATGAGAAACTAGCAAAATATGACCAAAGTTATGCTGCACTGTGGTATATTCCATAGATACCCACACACATTTGCATATGCTAGGACATTTCCGTTATCTGACAAGATTTCTTTTTTTAATATCAAAGATTATTAATTGCAAAACTTGCCTTCTAAAAATAAGACATTGGAGAATTCCAAGAAAGGAATTTTTTTTTTGTGGTTTGGAGCCAAACTTCTACTTAAGGTCCTCTACTGAAGCCCTTTATTCATTTAGAGAGTTCTGTAGGGTAATTCTAAGTTTTTGTCAGGGGAATAAATCAGGTTGTGAAAGGCGACTATTATCTTGCTGTTTAGGATCAATATTAAGTGGTGTTTTTTGGACCAGGTGCAAAGTTATAAATGTATGGCACATTACGGAGGGAAGTGCGAGAAAGGATGTTGCCGATAGCTCCAACGCTCATGTGATCACCAGCACATTATACTAAACTCAGCCAGATAAAAATCCATCAGTGGGCTTCTTATCCCCTGGAGCCTTGGCTAATGTAAGACTTCTTGACGTGTATAGTGGAGCAGTGTGGAAATCTATTGAACCATGAGTTTTACTGTCACTTTTGTAGAAAAATGAACTTTGGGTTGTGAAAGTTCGGTGAACCTAAAGGATGAACATAGATCTATAAAGCTGAACTTAATTTCTCCTTATTTTCCAGTATAAATACTTCACATTTGAGTTGCCTATGTCCAGAAAGTAAGGATTTTAGCAAGGTATCAGTTGATCGATTTTCATTAGGCCGGCCTTGTAAACTGTCACTCACTCACACATATTTTCGTTTGTGTTTCATGTTTGCTTCAGTCTGAAATGTAGTTTTCTTTTGAAACTTATGAACTTGCATGGCTGTGCTCGTGTAAAATTGACTGTGTCTAAGAATGACCTTCATTTAAGTGGCACAGCGTAATCATTATCCATAAAAAAATTTGTGATGCTTCTTGTTACACAATTATTCATTTCTTATTACAAGTATTGTATTCATTATTACGTTGAATGATTCTTAAAGGTGGACTGCAAAGGTTTTTGGTCTAAAAGTTATTTGAGCAAGCATTTAGTATTTTTTTTATTGGGTTATTTTATTCTACCAGTCAAGAATATTTCAAGTAATTACCTGGTGATATAATTGTGTTTCATAAATTCTGTGTATAATTTTGTATATATGTGTACGTTTTAGCTTATTTTTGATGAGAAATGAACCACACAGATATGTACATGTACAGTTTGCTTAAAACACCATGGATTGTGAAATGTTGTGATGTCAAAGTGACCCTGGTTCACTGACATCTGACCGTCAACGTCACAAAATCTGTAACCTCTGTGTAAAGATAAATAAGAGCGCCATGAATGACGTCACAACTTTCTAGAAATGAAAGGGAGATAAGTGAATAGTTCTATTTATTTTAAAAATATCTCATGAATTATTTTCACAAAGAAAACTTTCACAATCTTATGCAGCATTTGGAGAGGCCTGTTCATAACCTTTTTTGCAAAACTTTAAAACAGCTCACCTAAATTTAAACTTTAATCAGGGTGTAGTTTTGGATCAGTGCATTAGCTAGCTCAAGATGAATGTATACACTGTAGCCGACTTCACCAGCTCTACTTTAATGGAGGTGTAGTTTTGATTCACTGCATCAGCTATCTCAGGTTGACTGTTTAGCTGACTTCACCAGCTAGCTTTAATGGAGGTGTAGTTTTGATTCACTGCATCACCTATCTCAAGTTGACTGTATAGCTGACTTCACCGGCTGAACTTTAATTAAGGTGTAGTTTTGATTCACTGCATAAGCTATCTCAAGTTGACTGTATACAATATAGCTGACTTCACAAGCTAGCTTTAATGGAGGTGTAGTTTTGATTCACTGCATCAGCTATCTCAGGTTAACTGTATAGCTGACTTCACCACCAGAGTCTCTGATGGTTATACTGTAACTATAAAAGTGTTCAGTCTCTGACGCTTCAATTTTTCTGACAAAGCATCTCACCAAACATGTCAAACTACAACCATGCACGCAGACATCTTTTTCCTCTTGCAGCAAATTTGTTGAGGTATTCATTCATCCCTTTAAGGAACATCATTAGAGTTAGCGAACCTTTGTCTGACTGAACTAATGTATTTGATGATTTTGGTACATTACAGTGTTGTACATCTGTAGATCTCTTCAGCCAATAACTGTTGTCATGTGGACTGTGTACTCACAACTGTGTGTGTGTATACACATATTTTTTACATAGAGGCCCACATGAAGATGTACATAGGTAGGGCACAATTGATCGGAATGAAGATACCATCAAGCTCCAAAGAGATCATTATACAGTGTACATTATGCATTGGTCTAGTGTACACTATGCTCCTTTATGTTTTCATGAAATCACTGATCTGATATAACAAGCACGGGCTTGTTTTAGTGACAGCCTGGGTCATAGGCTTGCAATCAGCGAAGCTCTTAGCTAGATCAAAATGTATGTATGATGTACAGAGTACACAAATGTCCATTTTCCTGCATCAGACCTGTAATAAAATGTACATTATCTTAATTGAAAGGCAATTATATATTTCTGGAAGCAATTTGCCTGTGTGTTGAAACTGTAGATATGTAAAAATAAAAAGAATCTTTGTAGAGTTAGAGAATGTGATTGTTTTATCTTTGTTGACTTATTTGGCCTCACAGCATGGCCCAGATGGTTAAAGCGCTTGCTCTCTGCGACTAACAAGGCCAGATTGCATGTTCAAATCCGGCTCTCAATTTTTTGGCTGTTGGCTTTATTGAAGTCAGTCAATGTTTGGTGGTTTACTCTTGGCACTTTGCTTTCCTCCACCCATAGACATTTTTGACTAATTCTTGCATTAGAAACATCTATTAAATAAATAAATATATGAGTTTTAACTCCTGAGAATAACACAAATTGTAGTGCTAAAACTGGTGGAGGACTACATGTATATGGGTTTCCAAACCTCCGTTTTCAGCACTAATAGAATCTATGCTCCCTAACCAAGGATCGAAAGTACTAGCAGAATATGCAGAACACTTGATTATTGCTGTCCACTGTGTCTCAACTATTCTTCAGTTAATCACTAGAATTTCACCTTTCAACTGCAATTAGTTACATTAGTTCGGACCTAGTTACATACTCCTCACAGTGCAGTTTTCGGAACCACTTCCATACTCCTCGTAGTACATGATTGACATATGCCCCTTGTATTGTTATGTTGCTGTGGTATATGGGCTATTTTGCGATAATTAATCACATAGATGTACTTATATTTATGTGACGTCTCGCTAGTCTCTCCATTATTCCAGCCATTAACTCACCAAATTTATGCTGCCGCTCAGGATGTAAACCTATAGATTTAGTTTACGTAAGCCTGAAATTACGTAATCTGTGTTATTAGACCAAGGGCGTCTCCCAGCTTGTTCATATATGTAATACTAACTCAATGCATTATACGTCGCATAAATTTTAAATGAATTTTATTCAGTTGAATATTTATAAAGAAATTAGTCTTTTTTGTTTTTTAGCATTTGGAAATGAAGAATTTATTACCGTTACATTAATCTTATATTGTATGATCATGAGAAGTGAAACATTGCAGGTTAACTTATGCCTTATAGCTGAAAATTCTTGAGTTGTCATACATTAAACAATCAATCAATCAGTCATCCTCATAGAGTTACATTACTAGTTTTGAAATGTGTGGGATCTTCATAACTTATTTGGCTTATTTGAACCGAAAGTAAATGTGCTTGTAAATGGCACTTAAATCTCATCAACTGTGTGGATGTAACATGATGAGAGCTGCAGATCTCAAATCTATTCTCTGTACATCTCTTGACTGTCCTGTCTCATAGACCTCTCTCTTCGTACTCTCACCTATCAGTATTATTAACCTCGAGGAAGGCATCTGTCTGTCTTTTGTGTACATTTGTTAACTCTCCTGTCTGGTAGATCTCTTTTCATACTTTCACCACCCTTCAGTAGTCTTTCCCTGATGAGCACCTAATACTCTTAGTTAACAGAAACATCCTTTCCACTCTCTGATGCTCTTCTTGGTATGGAAGAGGTATGAATTATTGCTACAGATGTCACAAGTTAGAGCCTATTGGCTAGTGTGAACACGTTCTGTTCCCGTCTCGTTGATTGAGGTGCATTAAGTAAATGAGCATGAGTTTAAATGGTTGCTGGTGAGCTTGACTTTTCGCTCCATATTAACTACAAGGTACGGGCCGCAGTGTTTTATAGATTGATACGGAGAGGCGTTTATTCCGACTGCGATGCAGTGTCTCCCAAGCTAACTGAGTTTCGACGGATGACATTCTTCATCGAGGGTATTTCATCACCCGAACTTTAATTCCGCTAAAGCTGACTTCGATGCGCTTTGGTCAATATGAGACGGTAATTCCCTGCATAATTCTGCGGAGCTCTGCTGTCTCGACACTTCCAGTCGTGAATTGGGTTTTCCATTTCAGGGCCTGTATTCTGCGACATATTTTATATTTTTGCCAAGACAAACAATCCATAAAATAGAATTGTTTGTATTCAAATAAAACAGTACTATTGCATTGCAAACATGTATACTATTTTCATACTTCATTTCATACTTACCTTTTTATATGCATATTAGTTAAAACACTCTGTAGCAGATCCGATCTCATTTGCAAGTACAAGTGTACATGTATTTCATGAAGATATGAATGTACATATAGAAGTGGACAACTTGCCTTCTGTGCAGCCTTTTAGATCCAAGCTATGTTCTCATGATTTGAATGTACGATCATCTTCGATCCATACCTTGAAATTAAATCCAGTGGGTGGTCAGTGTTATTGTTCATATCACACTGAGATTTTATCATATTGGTAGAATTTCCCGTAGCATGTTTTTTTTTTTCGCCTTTAAATTCCTTCATGTGCCTGAATCACATTTTTTCTAGTTGTGAAAGACGTGGCTTCTAGCTGTGAGAATCATTTACATTTGAATGTACATTCAAAAGCTGTATTGGATCTTATCGATCCACATACATGTAGGTCATGTGCCATGATCAGAATTTCTGTAATATTTCTGTAATACTTCACATTTGAAGTCTCATCCAGTATGTAATATCACCTGATGATTCACAATCATAGTTCTGTAACATCATGTATAGTACTTCACATTTGAAGTCTCACCCAGTATGTAATATTATCCGATGATTCACGATCCTAGTTCTGTAACATAGTGTATTGTACTTCACATTTGAAGTTTCATCCAGTATGTAATATTACCTGATGACTCACGATCATAGTTCTGTAACATCGTGTGTAGTACTTCACATTTGAAGTCTCATCCAGTATGTAATATTACCTGATGATTCACAATCATGGTTCTGTAACAGTCTATAGTACTTCACATTTGAAGGCTCATCAAGTATGTAATATTACCCGATGATTCACAATCATAGTTCTGTAACATAGTGTATAGCACGTCACATTTGAAGTCTTATCAAGTATGTAATATTACCTGATGATTCACGATCATAGTTCTGTAACATAGTGTATAGTACTTCACATTTGAAGTTTTATCTAGTATGTAATATTACCCGATGATTCACAATCATGGTTCTGTAACATAGTGTATAGTACTTCACATTTGAAGTCTTATCAAGTATGTAATATTACCCTATGATTCACGATCATAGTTCTGTAACATAGTGTATAGTACTTCACATTTGAAGTTTTATCTAGTATGTAATATTACTTGGTGATTCACAATCATAGTTCTGTGACATCGTGTATAGTACTTCACATTTGAAGTCTCATCCAGTATGTAATATTACCTGGTGATTCACAATCATAGTTCTGTGACATCGTGTATAGTACTTCACATTTGAAGTCTCATCCAGTATGTAATATTACCCGATGATTCACGATCATAGTTCTGTAACATAGTGTATAGTACTTCACATTTGAAGTCTCATCCAGTATGTAATATTATCTGATGATTCACAATCATAGTTCTGTAACATAGTGTATAGTACTTCACATTTGAAGTCTCATCCAGTATGTAATATTATCTGATGATTCACAGTCATAGTTCTGTAACATAGTGTATAGTACTTCACATTTGAAGTCTCATCCAGTATGTAATATTATCTGATGATTCACAATCATAGTTCTGTAACATAGTGTATAGTACTTCACATTTGAAGTCTCATCCAGTATGTAATATTACCCTATGATTCACAATCATAGTTCTGTAACATAGTGTATGGTACTTTACATTTGAATTCTCATCCAGTATGTACACATGTAATTTATTGATGATATGAAGTCATCGTATTTGGTTATATACATGCATGTACTGTGTAATGATGTCTATTGGTGACATAATGTGAAGTTTATTGAAATGCATTTTTTGAATTCAAGTTTATGCTGTTTAGTGTAATCTGTTCCATTGATTTTTCTGTTATATACATTAAACTTCAAAATGAGTGTATTTTTTCTTACACAACCCAAAAACTCTACATACGCATGTTACATATATTATGTATCTGGAGAGTTATAAATAGTACAATGATGTGCTATGTGCGAATTCGCCCCTTATACCAGTATGGATAGAGTCTTGCCCATTTCTAAGGAGAGCTCATGGCTAATATTTTTGTCTGAGCATTATGATGAAAGGCCTGTAAATGAGTGTCACTTCATAACTCTACATTATTTGGTGACCATATCATTAGTCAGACTGCAGAATGTAGGGAGGAATCGGAAGCCTCTGCGTAAGGCACAACCAGTTGGGAATTCTGTGTATCTTGCTTCTCAGGAGGGGGAGGGGGAGGGGGAGGGGGCAGCGGGCTCACAATCGTCTGTGTACTATCGCCACTTCTATGTTCTAGGTCTTCCCAATGTCACATCCCTGGCGGTGAAAGAGGTGGAGAGACTGAGGTCTGACCTGAGTAAAGGTAACATTGATGTTAGTACAGGTTCGTTGCAGGTGTGTTCACTTCATGCAGGACAGGTGTGTCTAGCTGTTTATTGATACATATAGCACACACGGAACTTTACCGTCATGTCTGTGTTTCTTCAAACAAAGTTATTGACTACTGGCCCCTACACATCACGAGAACAGAAAAGTGAAATGGAAGTTTGGCATGGAAGTCTAGTGTGAAAAGTTAACAACTCAAACACAGATAGGTGCACAGGTCCACTTGTTTTTTATTTACTACGCTTTTGTTTACTGTTGGAATTACTGCATACACAGGGTTAAAACTTTTGAAAATCTACAAAGACCTTGTATTCGGCAATTTGCTCTGTAAATTTGAATGAAAAAAGTACAAAGTATTACTTTATATGCTTAAACTCCTATTTTTCCAGTAAGATGTAAATTATTATATATGTCCCAAACAAACCTTAAATCAGCTTTGAACAGATGAACAGAACAGAATCAGGCAAAATGAATAATTTGATCACGTTCAGATTTTTTGGTGAAATGCAGTACATCCATTTAATGATTGAAGGCAGAAAGATAAAATAATATATAGTTGACTTTTTTTCTGATTTAGATGTAACATTAAAACCAGGTGTAGGCCACATTTCTGATTGGCCTTGAATTCAATGACGCATACTCCACTGTTATCTTTGTATATACACTGACATATCCTACCATTCCCACGACATCCACTTTATTTACACTACTCTTGTCTGGGGTCATTTTGTAATTAAACACTGTAAGATATATAATGCTGTGTATTATGGTAATGAGAATCTGTGTTCTTACTGCCGGCCATCTGCCATCTTCCCAGACTGCGTACAGCGCCGGCTCCTGTATCCATTAGTCACAGTGTAAGCACATGTGACAGCAAAACGTGTGTGTTCACACAGCTCTGATAACATGCGCTACCTGTACAGTACATGTGCACTGTGTCAGTGTACCTAAATTCTAAGAATGAAGACTTTCTTATGATGACGGTGCGCACTAGCTGTTGCCTATCCTACTGAGGCATTTCGAGAATAATTAACTTTGTTATTTCTTCATATTCCGTGAAATAAGTTGACTGGCTTAATATTACCTGTGCACCAAAAGAGTTGTGTAAACCTTCTTTGAGTTTTTTAATACATAAAATAAAATTAATTTCTGACAGATTCCTTAAAATGAATGTGAAAGTCACAGTAAAACAGTAAAATGTAATATGTATACCCAATTGAAGTATGATTAAAGAGGATGTATTTCATTGGTAAAAAAAAAAACAGTTTGTTTAAAACAATGATGTCCCCAATTAAAAAATGCAAAATAAAATAAAAAAAATAACAAATTAACATTTTATCCTATGTTTAGCACACCATTAGATATTTAAACTTTTTATAAATTTATGTCGTACATGGATGTTACTTTATATTGGCTGATCTGAGATTTGATTTAGTTTGGCATGAAAGTGACACACCTGTAATGTATATACATACTTGTCGTCATCTATAGATACCTGTTGTCTTAGCAGTCTGCACTCCTCCACCTGTCTCCCTCAGTTTTATTCCGTGTATATTATTGATTTGTATAGAAAGAAGTTTCCCCACCCCGTGAGTCGATT